>NC_060215.1:40480000-40780000 GCF_021130785.1 Homalodisca vitripennis
GCTTCATATGGGTTTAAAAATTATATAGATGTTCCCACAAGAGTTATAAATAATACAAGGTCATGTCTAGATCATGTTTTAATTAGAAACTCAAAGCAGATATGTTTTAAATGTAATGTAGAAATATTGGGTATAACTGATCACTGCGCCGTGACTGTGGATATTGCAATAAATAAATTGCATGAACATAGTCAGGGATTTCAAAATAAATTTTATAAGGTCTTGGATGAAAATATGCTGAGTCGTCAACTAAAATTTGCTGACTGGGACAATGTGCATAACTGTAATGATGTTGATGAAAGTGTATCAGAATTTTACAGGATATATAATAATTCTTATGATAGGTCATGTGTGCTAAAGAAAAACAAGGGGAAATTTAAAAAACGAAATCCTTGGATTACTTATGATCTAATTAATTTAGTAAACAGGAAAAACGAGTTGTACATAACGTATGCTAGAAACAATCATAACTTACATGTTAAATTGCAGTACAAAACTTTATCTAAATTAGTGACTAAGGAGATAAAAAAAGCTAAAATTAATTACTTCTCTTCTCTTGTTGAAAGAAATAAAGGCAACACAAAGCAATATTGGTCTATTGTTAGGAATATTATGAATAAACAAAAAAAGTCTTTGTCAGTTATACATATGAATGGCATTAACACGGAAGTGACAAATAACGAGAAAATAGTGGCAAACTATTTTAATGAATACTTTGCAAATGTTGTGGGCGAACTAAAATATCAAGCTTTCGGTGAGGATTTGTTTTTAGACAATGAGTTGGATTTTAAGTTTAATAATGTTCTAAATAATTTTAATGTAAGTCAATCAGATATTAGTGCGGTTCTTATTAACGCAAAAAACAAGAAAAGTTGTGGTATGGACAATATTAGTATTATTAATATTAAGAAAAATAGCAATGTTTTTATTCCACTGCTATACAGCATATTCAATAAGTCGTTGAAACAAGAAAAATTCCCTAACAGTTTTAAAGTAGGTGTAGTGGTGCCGATTTTTAAAGCCGGAGATAGCAAACTTGTAATGTCGTATCGTCCCATCACTCTAATAAATACAATGGCTAAGCTTTTTGAGATGCTTATAAAAAATAAATTATTACAATTCCTCTTAAATAATAATATATTTTCAAAGAACCAGTATGGATTTTTACCAAACAGGGGAACTGATCTAGCTGTGGAACGCCATGTCTATACCATTGTGTCATCCATTGAAAAAAGAAATTTAACTCTAGCTTTATATCTGGATTTTCAGAAGGCTTTTGATGTGGTCGATATTGAAATATTGTTAAATAAACTAAAAAAGTATGGAATAAGGGGACCAGCTTTAACTTTATTAAGATCTTTTTGTGCTGGGAGGAAGCAATGTGTGAAGATTCGGCAGGAATATAGCGAATTAATGGAGCTTAATTATGGGGTGGCACAGGGGGGTGTTTTGGGACCATTATTGTTTAACCTGTACATAAATGACTTATTGGAAATGAAGTTAAATTCAGAAATAATTGCTTATGCAGATGATACTACCTTGGTATGTTCAGCCTCAAATCGTTATTCTCTAAAAATGAAAATAAATGAAGACATTAAACAAATTTCCCAATGGCTTATTAGTAACAAATTGTTAATCAATAACTCCAAATCTAAGTGCGTTATATTTTTCGACACTGATATACCTAAGGAAAATTTGAGAAATGAATTTGACTTAATGTGTCACGGACATCAGTGTTTATATAAATGTTCTTGTTCAAAAATTGAAATTGTAGATTCAGTTAAATACTTGGGCTTGTATATTGATGATAAGTTAAAATGGCACCAACATGTGAAATATTTGACGTCAAAGCTAACAAAAATCAATTATTCTCTTTACTTCATCAGGAATTTCTTGAAGAGTGAACATCTGAAACATCTGTATTTATCATGGGTTGAGAGTACGTTAAGATTTGGTATTATACATTTTGGAGGTACGTATCCTACTGTTTTGCAGCCTCTTGTAATGACTCAGAGACTTGCTCTTAGAACAATATACTTTATTAAAAAAACTGAAAGATTAACTTACTTATTTTTACAAACTAATATTTTAACATTCGAAAAACTATATACATTGTCATGTTTAATGCACGTTCATAAGTTTCTGAGTACCTACTAGATTAAAGAATTCACTGTAAGGACGAGAGCTGCAAATACGTTCACTTTAAAACTTGATAATTTTTTTAAAGATATAAGCCGTAGACAGTTCTGTTATAAGGGGAAGGAGATTTACAATGGAATGATAAGGAAGTTTGGGAATAGTGTCACCTATGACAGTAAACCGAAATTTAAAATGAAAGCAAAGCAATTTGTAAATGATGGCATTAATGTATAGACATTAAGTAGGAATTTAATTTATATGTATAAGTATTGTTATACTTCTTATTTCCTGTTTTTAATAGTACCTTTTGCTTCACATGTTTGTTATTGTTTATATTTATTTTATATTGTTGTTATTGTTTATATAATCTATTTTAGTTATTGTTTGTATATTCTATTTTAGTTATTGTTTGTATGTATATTCTATTTCTTGTTGTTCCGTTCTAGTATTGCTTGATACAGTACATTTTGTAGCTGTTGCGGTAACAACTATAACGTTGGTAATGTGTTTATTTTTTTATGTTTAATTGTTCTATTACTTGTTGTTTCATTCAGCTGTTTTGTTGTCGTTATTTGGGTATTTTTTATTGTTGTTGCTTTCATTATGTTTCGCTGTTATTTGTAACCGAGTAATTGGGATTGGGTAAAATGTGTTCGGGTTTGTGTGCCCAGACCGGTATCCAGCCCTATTGTCTGCTGGAATTTCCTGAATTTTAAGTAATTTTAAGTAATTTGTTTCTTGTTATTTCTATTTCTATTTTATTGTTATTTATATACATATATTTATACTTATTTATTTATTTAATAATTCGTATATTTAAATTTCTTATTAGTTGGTCATTGTTATTTTATTTTCTATTACATTTAAATTTAATATTGAATAACATTGGTAATATTAGCTGGTTCATAGTTACACTATGCTATTTGTAATTGCTCATTACAATTTTAAAAAGATAAAATTAAGAACATTTGTGAATAATGTTAGTTGTATAGAAGAATGGCTACATAGCATAAATCACATGCCAACTGATTGTTTCTTAAGTATGTTTTAGTATAAAAATTATTCCGCGCGAGTTCAACAGAACTCATGGAATATGTATGTCTTTCTATATTACAAGAAAATAAACGTTTTTGAACTTGAACTTGAACACACACACACACACACACACACACACACACACACACACACACACACACACACACACACACACACACACACACACACACACACACACACACACACACACACACACACACACACACACACACACACACACACACACACACACACACACACACAAAGCTAGATTTCTTTTCTTTTTTATTTATTCATATTTCTGCCAAATGCTTGAACACTGTCGCAAATTAAACATGCATCAGGTTTAAACTATGATCAAAGGCTAGGCATTTGAAAAAAAGGCCAGACCACCAATACATCATGATAATAAAAAATAGCTTATAATATTATAAGGTTAAACAAATAAATCAATAAGCTTATTGTTAGAGCATTCTTTAAGTTAGCAAGGGGATAAATTAAGCAAGGTTAATTCGAAAACACACACACACACACACACACACATTTATATATTTGCGTGAATTAATTAATTACATTTGTATAATTCATTTTGGCCTTACTTCCTTATTTTAAATTATAATTAAGGAAGTTTGTGAACGAGAGCAAAATTGCAAATATAAGGTATTTTTACCGTTTGTAGTTTACCATAGAAATATGTCATTTATTGGATGTACTGAAAACTTTTTACTATCATTCTCATGGTGATATAGTGCGTATGGTGCTAACACACACACACACACACACACACACACACACACACACACACAACACACACACACACACACACACACACACACACACACACACACACACACACACACACACACACACACACACACCACACACACACACACACACACACACACACACACACCACACACACACACACACACACACACACAAAGCTAGATTTCTTTTCTTTTTTATTTATTCATATTTCTGCCAAATGCTTGAACACTGTCGCAAATTAAACATGCATCAGGTTTAAACTATGATCAAAGGCTAGGCATTTGAAAAAAAGTCCAGACCACCAATACATCATGATAATAAAAAATAGCTTATAATATTTTAAGGTTAAACAAATAAATCAATAAGCTTATTGTTATAGCATTCTTTAAGTTAGCAAGGGGATAAATTAAGTAAGGTTAATTCGAAAACACACACACACACACACACACACACACACACACATTTATATATTTGCGTGAATTAATTAATTACATTTGTATAATTCATTTTGGCCTTACTTCCTTATTTTAAATTATAATTAAGGAAGTTTGTGAACGAGAGCAAAATTGCAAATATAAGCTATTTTTACCGTTTGTAGTTTACCATAGAAATATGTCATTTATTGGATGTACTGAAAACTTTTTACTATCATTCTCATGGTGATATAGTGCGTATGGTGCTAACACACACACACACACACACACACACACACACACACACACACACACACACACACACACACACACACACACACACACACACACAAAATAGGAGAATGCAAGTAATTGCTATTTATGCATATCATTATGGCAACCATTATATGTAAAGATTGCATAATACATTTCCAGTATTATACTATGGAGTATTGACTAAAATCTAGTACGTTTATTACGGTTACAATAATTTCTTTTATTATGTTATGTTTTCTTAAGAAACAACTAAAGATCAAAGAATTGGATGGCGACCTTAGTCTTGAATAACGTTTATATAAGTATTTGGCTGATATTTTAGGAAATGTTTTACTTAATTTTTGAGATTATCTTCATGTCATATAATTAACTGCAGTCAG
This sequence comes from Homalodisca vitripennis, assembly GCF_021130785.1. Classification (NCBI taxonomy): domain Eukaryota; kingdom Metazoa; phylum Arthropoda; class Insecta; order Hemiptera; family Cicadellidae; genus Homalodisca; species Homalodisca vitripennis. The sequence goes on from NC_060215.1 coordinate 40,485,012, forward strand.
ACAAGCAATCGTGGTGTTTTACTAATGTTAGTAATCAGGAAAGCGTTTACAAAAGTAAAGTTTAGTAATCATCTATGCTACTCAAAAAATAGCATTTAGGTCACAGGTTAAAAATAACAATTAGTAGATGGTCAGACAGATAAACCATTATCTCATAATTTCATGGTGTGAGCAGTTTTGAAACTTTTTCGAATACAAATTTTACCACAAGTGAAATACTAAGTGATCTCCCCTTGTAGCCTTGCACGCGATTTTAACTTGTAGCCTTGCAAATGCAAATAATGCATAGACTGCACATAAATACAGGCAATCATGTAACGAATTGGATTGTCCAGAAAGGCCACCCAAACAAACATGACCTCGCGGAAGTCGAAACGACCTAGTGTTATATGTGAGCAGACTGATGAAAAGGTCACGCGTACGACTGCTACAACTGGTTAAGATTCTTGCATCATTGATGGTGGTAATTAACAAATAATCAAACGGTCCCTTTCATTCAATCCATGACGAAATCGTAGCCCGACTTTCCGACAAGGAACCACTACGAATTAACGTTATATCGAATCACTTGGTGTTGTTTCAGCGTATGTTTTATGAATTTTAATTCATTTAGTAATTTCATTACGGTAACATTTAAATAAGATTGAATACTCAAAAAAAAAATAACAATTCACGATAAACTAAGTGGAAGATCTCACCTAGCAACAACTAAGGAGCAAAGAAGAAAATCAGTTAAATCAGTAAATTTATAAATTACACTTTGTATTTTCAATTGTCTCTTTTAATTTATTGAAAATTGTAATTTAATACAATTTCTGGAATTTCGATTAAATTTTACAATAAACCTACACCTCCTCAGCATTTTTACGCGATCACTCATACTGTAACGATAGTGGAATAGTTTCGTACAAATACCCACCACAAAATAAAATAAATAAAACAGTATTCAAACCCCTGCTAAGACAGTATGGAGGAGGAGAAATCCACAGGCCTCTAGCGAGAACTGTCTGCAGCTATTTATACCCACGAGGTTGTTTTTTATTAGTGAGCGGCGGCAGAACCAGTTATTCACACGTAGAAACTAGTGAGGGTTTCAATTCCGATAAAAATTCTCAGCAGCTTGCCCCGGGGCTCACGTTTCCCCCACGTGTATACCCTTGTTTCTTTCTGCTCGAGACAAATGCGATTGTTTATTAGCATTAATCAGAAAGTGGTTATAGTTTGATCTTGTTTACGCAATGTTTACTGTAGATAAACTGGACGGGAATATAATTTATCCTATTATTCCATATTGCCTATTTTCGATGACTTTTGGGAACTCGTGGCCATATGCAACAAGTAACAAATTTTAAAATGACTCAAAAATAGTGTGCACTTGTAAAAAGGCTAGTTTGAACTAAAATGATAATTATCTTTCTTCGTTGTAATGCTGGAAATTCGTGAATAACTTAAAAAATTATCTGTAAAAACAGCTATTTGTATGAATATTCACGAAACCTCAAAACCAGCTGTAGAGCAGAACTCAGGTTCTAAAATAAGACAGTTACGTAAAAATGTAATTGCACAAATTACAATAAAAGTGCGAATTCATCTCAACTATACAATAGATAACTAACTACTAATCACTGTCAATAAAACACTATCAGTAACATTCCGTTAAAACTTGACGGCCAAAAGTTCTTCCAAAATTCCATAACTAATAGAAAAAACTAGCAACTTTTATATCTATTGCGGTTTTATTCCTCATAGAATATAACCGTTGATCTGAGTGTACATTTAAAGTTATCATTTGAATTCCTACTCATAATTTTATTCCTTGAGAATTATCATTAAAAATTAAAATAATCAACCAATATACATGTGTTGGTCTGGATTAAAAAAGGACATACAAAAGTATTATACACATTATTATATTAAGTAGACATTTGATATACAGGTTTATCCAGTCCAGTCCCAGAATGGATTTTAACATTTCTAACGATGAAAATAACTCTGCAGGCCATAAAGAAATAAAATTTATGTGCCATCAGCGGTTTTTCATCTCAGAGGATCGGCTCTGTACGGTCCAATTAGATAACGTCAATGTATGCATATGTTATATCTTCATAAAGGTCTTTATAAGACAGCAATAAATATTGTAAAACCGAAATATGAACAACCTAGACCAAAATGGTGGCTGGTTAAAAAAATAGTCAAAAAGTGTTATCTATTAGGTTTATCAGATCGTGATCTACAATAATGAATTTGTGATCGATTGTTAAAAAGTGTTATCTATTAGGTTTATCAGATCGTGATCTACAATAATGAATTTGTGATCGATTGTTAAAAAGTGTTATCTATTAGGTTTATCAGATCGTGATCTACAATAATGAATTTGTGATCGATTGTTAAAAAGTGTTATCTATTAGGTTTATCAGATCGTGATCTACAATAATGAATTTGTGATCGATTGTTAAAAAGTGTTATCTATTAGGTTTATCAGATCGTGATCTACAATAATGAATTTGTGATCGATTGTTAAAAAGTGTTATCTATTAGGTTTATCAGATCGTGATCTACAATAATGAATTTGTGATCGATTGTTAAAAAGTGTTATCTATTAGGTTTATCAGATCGTGATCTACAATAATGAATTTGTGATCGATTGTTAAAAAGTGTTATCTATTAGGTTTATCAGATCGTGATCTACAATAATGAATTTGTGATCGATTGTTAAAAAGTGTGTTACAAATACTTTTCAAAAAACGCGTAAACTTATATACGTTGTTTCACGAAAGACCATCATTTGTTACACTTTTACACTTTTACACCGTTGTAGCTCTCATTATAATAAATTTACTTTTAATAAAACTCATACACAAAAATATACAGACTATTTAAATTTATGTACTTAGGCATCTAAAATAGTTCTCATTGTTTTTAACTGTCCGAACTAAATTATTGCATTATTTTTTAGTTTCTTAAAAACCTTTAAAATGATATATAACAAGATTGTGTGTATAAGATTTCTAATATAACATTCACGAGGGTCAAGGAGGCTCAGAGATCAAGGTATAAAGAGTAGTACTTTTGGTCGAGTATTAATGAGAAAATTTTCTTTTATTTCGTCGAACCTTTATTTTTTCAGCCCCAGAACGTTGGGACAACCCAGTTGTTATACCTTAGCTAATACGACATGTAGCTCCAATACTTATGTCGTGTAAATTACTCTTTGAATTCGCTTCGTTGCACACCCCTTCATTCTGTACTGTAATATGGGCCATTGCATAATATCCGTTAAGTAGATTTATCTATTTAGTGCGCTCTCAAAGTGCACTAGAAACTAAATGCCGTCTCACCATTAAACAATGGCCGAGATATCGACCAAGCGAGTAATTAGTTTTTGTAGTATGTTTGTAGTCGATCAATTTACGAATAGAAACGTGTTTGAGTCAATACAACTACAAGATGATTGCGTGGTGACCAATGCATATTTATATTCTAAGTTGTATTTAAAATTCTGGTTATAATTATACAACCTTCACATTTAAAAACTTCTCACTCTGGTGGGTGACAATTATAGTAATCAGCTGATTGAGACGTCATTCCTATGTTTGGTATTGTTTACCGCCTTTTTCGGCATTATCGTTGGCTCTAGATAGATAAGAGCCCTTCGTAATCGAAATACCCTTAATTGGATAACCCCGATAGGATATTAAGTAAAAAGGATAAAATCAAAAAAATAAAATGTAAGTACTGTAATTTGTATTTGTGTGCTCATTTAGAATTAGTGCAGTAATGTAGGCCTTTACTTACGTGACTGCTTTTATATGACGATATCAATTTAAAATGAAGATTATTTTTTGAGACACTCAAGCATGAGAATTGTCTCAAGCAATATATTGCTATACGTAAGGACTAACTATTGAAAATATTGTAAACGAATATTTTAACTAATGATTATTTTTTTCAAAACATCTCAGTATTAAATTTTCTAAATTTATTGCGTGTAGAGGCGTATTAGTGTAGTTTATTACGGAGAAAGACAGAAAAGAAAGATTATCCAAGGAATCTAGAAATATTCACTTAGATTGCTACAACTATAAGGTTTTTTCATGATGATAAATTTAATCTGTCTACCTGTACGGCTGGTTTGTGACTATAAACGGTGTCAAGCTTCAGTAGGTTTTTTATTTTCCTAATACTTTGTTAGTTGTTCTTAGACTGTTCTAATTTGCTTGCACCCATAATGTATAAAATAACGAACAAATTCCTGTAAGTGGACGACTGAAGCCATTAAAATTTTAAACTACAGCAAAAAACACGAGCAGAGAAAATTGTAAACGGCACTAGTTTGGATTATTGTCACAGCAAACGTTTATAGTTTTTCGTTAAAAAAATAATACTGTTAACAGATGTTCTAATGGAATGTTGCAAGTCCAATAAATTAAAAGCAACAATCTTTTTATCTTGAGCAAACTAAACCCAGCAAAAGTAACTTCACTTTCAGTACATTATTCATAATTTGTAATTGGTTTCTTACTAATTGGAAGTAGATATTAAATCTCTCTTTTACATGCTATATCCACTATATGTGAGGATTGTAATTTTTAACAACGCAGAAGGAAGTATTAAGACTGTTATTGAAGGCTTTTTTATTTGTTTACTCTACGATATAAACGTTACCAATATACATAGGAATGCAGACGTAAATGAAAATAAATAAGTTTAAGCCAACAAGTAATGTAACAAGTGTAGTAAGCCAAGGTCGTGGTCACCTGAATGTCAAACGTGCCAACAATCAGCTGTGGTCGTTCACTGACAGCTCGCTCGGAGGTGTAAACAAACCAACAAGCTAGGGGATCACCTTCAACACATACACGGATCAGCAACAAGATACTATTGTAAACGAATTTTGTGTCAAAGTATTATATGGAATCTGGTGTCATCTATTTTCTTTCATGAATAAACGACAGATTTTAAATAACAAGAGATAAGATTTATACTAGACAACAAAAACTGATGCTACATTTTGGCAAGAAGTCGCGAAATATTGAGTACTTTTCTGCAAGAATAAATATTAGAGTGGATCGGGTACAATAATAATCATAATTTACTTTATTCATACGATGCTCATTATCTTTGTCATACTGCTTAATCTAGAGGACTGATGTCGACGATTTTGATGTTCCCTTCCATAAAAGTGCATCAACTCAAAACTTTGAATGAATAACCAAATTTTAAAGCTCTCACTTATATAGTGCAGAATGCCAAAAACAAAAAAAAATTTGAATACTTATGAATTTCTGTTAAAATTATGGTAGCATATGGTTGTAATTACAGCACCTTAAATGTGTCTACGCGACAGATGAACTGAATACAGGAAAGCGAAGAGGAGTACGGGGTTACTTCTTAAAATTCATACAGCTATAATTTAAATACAACTGAATATTCATGTTTACTTACTATACAACTTTTTGAACAGTTAATCGTCCATAATTTGTGTAGAACTCGTATTAATCTCTGTCAAACTGAGGAGTGTTAATTGCGTAACCTTGGAAAGCAGTGAATAAGAGACAGTACGTGCACTGTAACTCAATGAATCAGAAAAAGATTCTCTTAAGAAAGCCATAACAGTCTGTGTTAGACCTTAACGGAAGATTGGTAATTCAGCCTTGTACAGCAGTGAATAAAAGACAGTACGTGCATTATAAATTAACGATTGAAAACATATTTCCGCAGGAAAGCCATATTACTCTGTGTCACCGGTCAAATTGACGAGTTTTTAGTTGTTTAAAATTGGTCAAGTGAGAAAGCGACAGCAAGCCCACTCCAAACTCCATGTACGAGAAAATAAACTCAGGGAGCTATCACTTAACTCATTGTTAAGAGATTGCTAACTACTCAATCTTGGACACAAATGAAAAAGTACCAGTACGTCCACTGTAAACTTAATGAATGAGAAAAGACCTCCTCAGGAAGGCATCAAACCCTGTGTCACACCTTAACTGATTGTTAATAGATTGTTATTTATTCAACCTTGGAAAAAAGTGAAAAAGTGACAGGACGTCCACTGTAAACTCAATTAATAAGAAAAGACCTCCTCAGGAAGGCATTACACTGTGTGTCACACCTTAACTGATTGTTAATAGATTGTTTATTATTCGACCTTGGACAAAAGTGAAAAGGTGACAGGACGTCCACTGTAAACTCAATTAATAAGAAAAAACCTCCTCAGGAAGGCATTACACTGTGTGTCACACCTTAACTGATTGTTAATAGATTGTTATTTATTCGACCTTGGACAAAAGTGAAAAAGGTGACAGGACGTCCACTGTAAACTCAATTAATAAGAAAAAAATCTCCTCAGGAAGGCATCACAATGTGTGTCACTCCTTAACTGATTGTTAATAGATTGTTTATTATTCGACCTTGGACATGAGTGAAAAAGTGACAGGAGGTCCACTGTAAACTCAATTAATAAGAAAAGATCTCCTCAGGAAGGCATCACAATGTGTGTCACACCTTAACTGATTGTTAATAGATTGTTTATTATTCGACCTTGGACATGAGTGAAAAAGTGACAGGAGGTCCACTGTAAACTCAATTAATAAGAAAAGACCTCCTCAGGAAGGCATCACAATGTGTGTCACACCTTAAATGATTGTTAATTATTCGACCTTGGACATGAGTGAAAAAGTGACAGGAGGTCCACTGTAAAACTCAATTAATAAGAAAAGACCTCCTCAGGAAGGCATTACAATGTGTGTCACACCTTAACTGATTGTTAATTATTCGACCTTGGACATAAGTGAAAAAGTAACAGGAGGTCCACTGTAAACTCAATTAATAAGAAAAGACCTCCTCAGGAAGGCATCACAATGTGTGTCACACCTTAACTGATTGTTAATAGATTGTTTATTATTCGACCTTGGACAAAAGTGAAAAGGTGACAGGACGTCCACTGTAAACTCAATTAATAAGAAAAAACCTCCTCAGGAAGGCATCACAATGTGTGTCACACCTTAACTGATTGTTAATAGATTGTTATTTATTCGACCTTGGACAAAAGTGAAAAGGTGACAGGACGTCCACTGTAAACTCAATTAATAAGAAAAAACCTCCTCAGGAAGGCATCACAATGTGTGTCACTCCTTAACTGATTGTTAATAGATTGTTTATTATTCGACCTTGGACATGAGTGAAAAAGTGACAGGAGGTCCACTGTAAACTCAATTAATAAGAAAAGATCTCCTCAGGAAGGCATCACAATGTGTGTCACACCTTAACTGATTGTTAATAGATTGTTTATTATTCGACCTTGGACATGAGTGAAAAAGTGACAGGAGGTCCACTGTAAACTCAATTAATAAGAAAAGACCTCCTCAGGAAGGCATCACAATGTGTGTCACACCTTAACTGATTGTTAATTATTCGACCTTGGACATGAGTGAAAAAGTGACAGGAGGTCCACTGTAAACTCAATTAATAAGAAAAGACCTCCTCAGGAAGGCATTACAATGTGTGTCACACCTTAACTGATTGTTAATTATTCGACCTTGGACATAAGTGAAAAAGTAACAGGAGGTCCACTGTAAACTCAATTAATAAGAAAAGACCTCCTCAGGAAGGCATCACAATGTGTGTCACACCTTAACTGATTGTTAATAGATTGTTTATTATTCGACCTTGGACATGAGTGAAAAAGTGACAGGAGGTCCACTGTAAACTCAATTAATAAGAAAAGACCTCCTCAGGAAGGCATCACAATGTGTGTCACACCTTAACTGATTGTTAATTATTCGACCTTGGACAAAAGTGAAAAGGTGACAGGACGTCCACTGTAAACTCAATTAATAAGAAAAGATCTCCTCAGGAAGGCATCACAATCTGTGTCACACCTTAACTGATTGTTAATTATTCGACCTTGGACACAAGTGAAAAAGTGACAGTCCACTGTAAACTCAATTAATCGGAAACGATTCCTTCAGCAAAGTCTCTCTTCGTTTTACTTGTCAAGTTTTTAATTGCATCACAGTTGTCAGTACATTCAGTATGAACGTTGATACCCAGTAATCCTGATCATATCTCTCTGCTGCAGCCACCATTATCAATATTACCTATAAAAAATATTGTTACCCATCATATGCACTTGCAACCATCACACTCAGAGAGTGTCACCCATCACAATCAGTTGCAACCATTGCCCTCTGTATCAGCCATCACATTTAGTGACAGCCACCACATGCAGTACCTGCCTTCTGAAACCTTCGTTATGGGTTTTTTAGCATACTGATAAAAATCAGTAATTTGAAAATTATACGAGTATCACACTTTTGAGGTTAGGTCTACCACTAATATAATACGGTGAAAAACTTATAAAAAGATAGTTCATTTCTCGATGTCAGTATTTCCAAACGAAAATGGGTTACCGATCCAAGTTCTACTTTGGATACTAGATTAGTTACAAAATGTGATGATATAGGTATATACTTTTAAATGAACTAAATGAAGTAATATAACGAAAAAATATTAGAGAATCTCGTATCAATTTCATCAATCCATTAAGTACATTAATATTTTTAAATACACTTAGTTGAAAGTATTTTACATATTAATTTTTAACTAATGTCAATTTTGCTGCTCATTTCTCATATGCAACAAAAATGTCATTAGAGACAAGTGCTAAAAATATGTTCAAATGCATTTTGGGGAGAGGTTCCAAAGGTAAACATTATTGTTAGAGAACACCGAAATGTGACAACAATTTTTACCTGTTTTTGTCCCATATTCATTTTTCATTAACTTTTTCATAAACCTCATCTATAAGAAAATATTGTTACTGTTTCCTTAACGTTGTTTAAATTGTTCTATAGTTTTGTCTTGAAAAGACATTTATAATACTATGCAGACTTATGGTCCCATTACAGTTCTTCCACCAATACATGAAGGACCGTATAGCTGAAAAGGTGAAAAGTCGACGACGGCATAACGAAACGGTTTCTTAGGGTCTGTTATGCAAGAATCCATTACTATTAGTTGAGCGATTAAAAAATATGTTTTACGATCAGTCACTGTATGTAATTTCCGCAAAAGTAGCGCATAATTACAAGAGTCGAGTTGCGGTGAGCTTTGTCAGCGTCAGTTTCAGAACGTAAGCTGATAGATTCGCTGTCTCGATGACGGAGCCTTGAAACGTTTCCAGACCGTTGTCCTTAACAATGCTGTATTTGAATATTAATTAATACGGTCTAAAGACCTGGTCTGCCTACTATACGTTGCTGGAGGCAGTCACGTGCGTCATTGCAGCAGCAGCGTCAAAACAAGTCGCCAGCGTGTTAGTCATAGAGTTGTCAATCAAGTGTACTATGCAAGTCATTAGCACATTTGCACACGTGCCTTAAACGGTACACAAAGTATATATTTATACACCACCGAAACATTAATTACTATTCATTTCCTATTCAAAAAATGACTACGTAGCTGTGTTATGTGTGAGTTGTATTACCACATATGTATCTCACAGACCGCGTGAACTACCTGTTTATGCGGCCTTCCTGAATTAGTTATCTGTCTCCACGTAGACAACACTGTTTGACATTCGATGTTAATAAAACCACATTTATTAGACAAGATGGCGTGAATATTGTGCCCTAAAGCATATCCTATTGGTAGTAAGTAATGGTTTCCAACCAAGCTATCCTTACTAACAGATATAAATATAGGAACTGCTAAATTAAAAAAAAAAAAAAAAATAGGGCACACTCATACAGACAATATCGAGCCCCAAAGAGTATTTACTACTAATGATTACTACTACCACAAATCTCAAACTTTACCATTATGTTTAGCAAATATACAATACTGCCAGGCAAGTGTAGCTTCTATCAGGGGACTCATCGTGGGAGTTTATTTATTTGAACAACACCGTACCTCCATATTCTATCTGATTGGTACTAATTAGTTCTGAATAGATGATTGCCATTTTCTAGCAGAGATAGGCTCAATGACTCATGCCTTCCAAAAGGAAGATTGTCAGGAATCTCCTGATTATGTCAGATGTAGTCATTGGGTTTCAGTCATACTTATCTATTTCTAGTTCAATTTATGATAATATTTGTTATCCATTTTATGAATGGTTGCCGGGAAACGAAACCTGCAAATTTTCTATTGTCTTAGAGTAGAATAATTATCATTCGATGAAAATAACGGGATAATCTCAGATTCCGAGAGTCTGCTATCATTTTATCATGTGCTGGAGTATTCCCTTCATCGTAGGGATTGAGCACTAGACTTGGACAATTTTGAAGATGATTGGTACGTATTACTTACCATTGCAACAAAAAAAGATTCTGGAGTTCTTTATAATCAGAATACCATTTTATTACAGCTATGTATTTAAACTTTTACATGTTCATGTAGGTTTCCAGCAAATCACAGATGAACCTCTAAACAGAAAATACATATTGAACATACCAATTCTGTAAAAGAAACCAAGAATGGCAAATCAAGAACATATTTTGCTGTTTATGGAGTATCCGTTAGCGTAGTTTCAGATCTCAATGTGTTTGCGCTATAACTTATTTAATACTATTTCACTGTTAATTGGTTTATTTCAGTGCAGGTGTTTCACTGAGACGTATTCGATGCCTATCTCTCAAAATAAGAAATTCTTGTCTAGTAAAATGTTAACAATTTCAAAACTTTAAGCTATCAGTGAAATCCTGGAAAAAAGATTAAATATAAAAGGTGCTCTTACTTAGACTTTCCCAAGTCTTTTAATTAGAGTCTGAAAATTAACTGCTTAAAACACAATTGGTAGAGATAAAATGCCGAGCACCTTATTTGTTTTGCTTGGTACATATGATTTAAACTATCGAGTGGGTTAATAAAACCACGGACGGATACAAAAATTAGTTTATACATTGAAATGATAAATAAAACTACAATTAAAAAGAAAAATTAATGTGTTTATTTGATTAATATTGTTGTAAGGAGATATAGAAAAAAATTACCATCAGTAAATAATTATAAGAATATTTTTTAATTCCGTTGTAACAATTTATCTTACTTTTATACACGTTACTTTGCCTTATATTTTGGATCACAATATAAATCGTGCCAGATTCACGTTAGAACACATTCCATTCCAAATGTAGATTATTAAAAAAAATGTTATTGGTTATCTTTATTAAAAGTACAAGGAAGAAGTACTGTACTACTCTGGAGAAGTTCCATATGTCACCCGTGCCAACAATGGTATTTCTCGTCTTTTCTTTATTACGAGTCATAACGTATTACCGATTTACAAATATAATTCTCTGATAATGTCGTGCCTATTGTGGTAGTATAGTCAGCTAGGCCATACGTCCTAATTTAGTAGGTTCTGACTGCTGCATTATCAAAATCACCAAAGTTCGGAACTCGTGTGAAGCTGTTGGTCAGGTACTTGTAAAATAAAAGTACAAGGAGAACCACTCTGGAGAATTTACATATGGATCCCGTACCAAAACTGGTCTTTCTAGTCTTTTCTTGATTAAGAGTGTGTCACTGATTCAAAAACACAATTCTCTCCCAATGTCATCGGTCGTGTCTATTGTTGAGGTATAATCAGCTAGTAGCATAAATTTGACTCCGAATGTAGTATGTTCTGACTGCAGCATTATAGAAAACTGGAAAGTTCGGAGGTCACGTAAATTGATGGTCAGGTACCTATAAAATAAAAGTACAAGGAGAACCACTCTGGAGAATTTACATATGGATTCCGTGCCAAAACTGGTATTTCTAGTCTTTTCTTGATTAAGAGTGTATCACTGGTTCAAAAACACAATTCTCTCTCAATGTCATGGGTCATATCTATTGTTGAGGTGTACTCAGGTTGTGGCATAACTTCGACCTCTAATGTAGTAGGTTCTGACTGCTGCAGTATCAAAATCACCAAAGTTCGGAACTCATGTGATGTTGTTGGGGTCAGGTACTTGTAAAATAAAAGTACAAGGAGAACCACTCTGGAGCATTTACATATGTATTCCGTGCCAAAACTGGTCTTTCTAGTCTTTTCTTGATTACGAGCGTGTCACTGATTAAAAAACACAAATCTCTCCCAATGCCAGGGGTTGTATCTATTGTTGAGGTATAATCAGCTAGTAGCATAATTTGACTCCGAATGTAGTAGGTTCTGACTGCAGCATTATAGAAAACAGGAAAGTTCGGAAGTCACGTAAATTGATGGTCAGGTACCTATAAAATAAAAGTACAAGGAGAACCACTCTGGAGAATTTACATATGGATTCCGTGCCAAAACTGGTCTTTCTAGTCTTTTCTTGATTACGAGCGTGTCACTGGTTCAAAAACACGATTCTCTCTCAATGTCATGGGCCATATCTATTGTTGAGGTGTACTCAAGTTGTGGCATAACTTCGACCTCTAATGTAGTAGGTTCTGACTGCTGCAGTATCAAAATCACCAAAGTTCGGAACTCATGTGATGTTGTTGGGGTCAGGTACTTGTAAAATAAAAGTTACAAGGAGAACCACTCTGGAGCATTTACATATGTATTCCGTTGCCAAAACTGGTCTTTCTAGTCTTTTCTTGATTACGAGCGTGTCACTGATTCAAAAACACAAATCTCTCCCAATGCCAGGGGTTTGTGTCTATTGTTGAGGTATAAAATGAAATGAAATGAAATGAAATATGCCTTTATTTAAGAGGCGGAGTTAGGGCTATTTAGCCCTCTCTACCACTCAACCTCACATAATATACAGATATATGTACAGTGAATGATCTTAACTAATAACAAATTTTTAAATTAAAATAAATGCTTAAAAATTAACCAAAATATATACATACTATTTAATAATTAAAAATAAAATTTATCAGCTTAATATGTAGAAAAATTCAAACAAAGTTAAATTAAAACTTAAATTAACAGATTACTTTTTAAAGAATTTCTCGTTACTACTACATTCATTCTCTCAAACACACAGCCCGACCACAAGCACGCACGAGCACCGCCCACCGTCACCCCCACAGACCGGCCAGCAACTAGTCCTTGACCTTTGCCCCAAAACGAGCTCGGCCCTCTATAATACGTATATCATCAGGAAGAAGTTCCAGACGCGAACATGCCTGAACAGTGAACGACTTACTGAAGAAGTTCGATCGATGAACAGGGATTGACAGTAAGGTGGATCCCCTTCTCGTAGGTCGCTCACTTATAATCGGAAATAAATTTGAAGTGTTCGGACAGGTAAACAGGTGACTTGTTTTTTGATAACTGAATGTAGAGTTGAAAGAATGTGAAGTTGGCGAAGTTGTTGAAGTTTCAGAAGCGATAGCTGTTTGAAAAATGGAGTCACATGCTCATAAAATCTGAGATTGAAAAATAAATCTGATACAATAGTTTTGAGCACGTTGAAGCCTGTCCGAAAGCTCAACAGTCATGTCACTGATCACAGCGTCACAGTAGTTGAAGTGTGGCAGTATGAGAGTTTTAACCAGCATAACCTTGACACTGAACGGTAGATATAAAGCAAAACGCTTTAAACTGTGAATGCCAGCAAATATTCTATTACACGTTACCGTAACCTGGTCACTCCACTTAAGACTTGAGCTCATAGTAAGACCAAGGTTTTTCAGTTTGTTTTGAAAATTTAGTACGTGGTTATTGAGTTTCAGTTTTGGTGCAACGTTGAAGTCCAAACGGTCGATCAGTCTTGGGTTTCCCAATACCATTGCCTGCGTTTTGTCTTCATTTAATTTCAGCCCATGTTTATTTGCCCAACAAGCAATTGATTCAAATGTCGTGATTGAGCAGAACCATAAACGTGTTCAGTTCATCAGGCGAACACTGTACGTAAATTTGTAAATCATCGGCATAAAGAGTTATACTCAGGTTGTGGCATAATTTTGACTCCTAATGTAGTAGATTATGATTGCAGCATTATCAAAAACACCAAATATCGCAAATAACGTAAATTTGTTGGTCAAATACTTATAAAATATAAGTACAAGAAGAACCACTCTGGAGAATTTACATATGGATCCGTGCCAAAACTGGCATTTTCGTCTTTTCTTTTTATTGATATAATGTAAATTAATTATAATTAAAAGTTATAAATAATTTTATCATACACACATTTTTACACAATCATATTGCACGTCGAGCATTCTCCCTCCGTAATTAATTAAGATCCTTATCATCTTTTAGGCTCATTTATTATAGACCAGTAACCAATATTTTTGGCAAAATCTAAATATAGGTGAATTTCATCTCTGTAAATCATGAAAATTCTAATTATTGAGGAAGTACCAATCATAATAAGAAAGGTTATAAATTGTTCAACCGAGGAGATTTTGGAATTTAAATATTACTGTGTCAGTGTCCCTGTTTTAAAGTGTTAGTTTTCAAGAGGCCTGCATCTTAAAACTTTAGAATGTATAACATATCTTGTTAAATTGACCAACTATTGTTACTTGTACTAAAAGGATTCACGTGGAGGTTTACTAAAATTGTATTGATTTGGCGTGTATTAGTTAAAAAAAAAACTATTTTCATACAACAAAATACATACTGATTACAAAGTACCTATCCATCTCAGAATTTCCTATAAGATAACGTAAAAGCTTAGAAAGATAGGGGAATTATATTTTTAAGAAATTAAAAGAATACTATTTACGCATTAAAACAAAACAATATTGCGATTTATAAACATTTTGAATTAATCTGATTTCATATCAGGCGAATGAAAATGGACGTCATCTGTTTTCGTATACGCAACAGAATTGCAACCACTACATTGAACGCAGTCGAGTCTAAAGCTAATACAGATAAAATATATTAAAACCAAGTTGCATTTGGATTGCGACATTGTTTGTCATAACGAATGATCACACACAGTACTTTAGTGTTCCGCTACATCGTTCTGTAACATTTAAAAACCATGTCCAACAACTGGAATTGAGGTTAGTACAAGGATGGACAGGGTCATAGCTGGTGCAACTTGGGCATTAACGCAAGTTCAAAGTATTTAAGAATTGCCCTTGACGTTTTGAATTATTTACTGCGCTTTGCTTGGCTCAACAGCGCGCATATGTAAGATGTTGACATTCAATATAACAGAGCCTTGAATACAAGTAGTAAGATTCTCCTGGAAGACTATTTTGTAGGCTCCCAGTATTGTGCAACTTTGGTATTTCTGAGAGCTAATGCAAAGAGACTATTTGAAGTTTTAAGAAATTGTTTGAAGAATTTAATAAGATTATTTCGGTTCCCAACTAACCCATTCTGCAAGATCTCCTTCAAGAGGGAGAAAATCACATGTTGGTGCTATGTCCAACAAATCTGGATTGGTATAAATATTCTCAGATCGCAGTTGACTGTATTAAATAGCATTCGCACCAACGTGGATGTTGCAATGCTTGGAACAAATTGGGGACAATCTTCGAACATTTCTTAGTTACCGTAAATGCGAGGTCGAATACTAACAACAAATAGTTTTTCTCTGCATTGCTTTTGCGGGAAGATTAACGGATCTATATTGAGCAGTAGGACAGCCCTGTATCAGTGAAAGGAGTTAGACTTGGCTGCGTGAAGGAAGATAACTTTTTATTTCCCTTTAACCATTGATACAAGATATTTTGACATTGACATAAGCACCCAAATCCACCGAATACCTTTCCTCAGACAATTCTGTGAAGATTATCTCACGTATCTGACATACCCGAGGAAACACATTTATACTGTTTGAGAAAACGTGCCAGACACAATTGTGTGGCAGTGGCTTGAATGGTTGCCAAAGTCTCCTGATGAGTGATACACGTCCTTGTGACACGTGACATGGTGAGCGATTTTGGGCAATTTTTGAGCGATTTTATTTTATCCCTGTGTAAAAAGATTCGTTTGAGCTCTAAATGACTTTCAGAATAATCCTGAGTAGTGACAGACACGACTGTTTTTATGAAATTACTTAATTTGGTTTAAAAAATAAAGTAATCATGTAATTATGCGTGATTCTTCAATGTAAAACACGTAAATAAATATAAAAATAGACTGTAAGTCAACTACTACACAATACTAATTTTAACACACACCTAAGAAATAACAGTTAAATATGCAAAGAATGAAGTAATAAGTCCACGTGATACTTAACTCTATTAGAATTTTAACCTTATTTAAAAATATGAAGACCAGTCAAGGCAAAATTTTAACTTCTTTGTTGGTTTTATTAAAGCGTTTATGTTCGTAGGCACACACTGTTTTTATGTTTGCGTGTATAAATATACACTTCTTCGGTAATATAACTGGAATATAATGTCTTCGGATTGTTCCAAGACATAAGTACCCTGGAATATAACATTCACCTGTTACAGAGCCCAGTGAAGACATCTGGACACAGTAGAAAGTATTTGCACCATAATGTGGTATTTTAACTTTATAATCTGGGATATTAGAGTTAAAAACGTCAGCAAGTTAAATTCCGAGCAAATTAAAAAAACAATCTTTACATTGCAGACGTTCTCTAGTAGTAGATCTTGATCGCCTAAGTGCTAGAGTAATAAAAAACATCTAAAATAAAAATGGGAAATTGAGTCACTTTTGTCGGTATATGACAAACATTATATTACGATAAGTGAACTGTATTACTTATAATGATGTAAGGACTTATTACAAGGCCATCTTATGTGTATGGCCTTTGGCCTGTAGAAGCGTTATGACTTGAACTCACTATCTCCTGTGGCGAAGGCGAAAGTATTGCCTCTCCCTCGAGGTGTGAGGTTTGGCACTTCACACCTCTATGTAAATCTGTCATAATTATTAAGAGTGGCATGTTCGTACATGTTTCTCTGAGTCGACTGCACTTTCTAGCAATAAAGGTGCCGCAATCTCGGTATGACAGAAAACTCAAATATAAAAGTGGTATATCAACGACGTTAATTATTATTAAAAAACCAATAAAATAGTTCGAATAAACGTAAAGTTAATGCAAAATGTTGTTTCTGTAAGAATTAAACCCTAATATGAATAGAAATATACTTTATTTTATAATTAGTTAGGATAATTAATTGCAGCATTTCGAGTTAACCCTTTTTAAAGTTGTTTACTTCTGCGTTCAACGCTTGGTTAAAGAATTACGTGAGTTTTTTGATCCATCGTCCTAATATTTTCAAAAGTTGTTAATTCTGTTTTATATTTCATTAAATATTAATGTTTCTTAAACGTGTTTGTAACACGGTTGTTGCCTACATTCGGATTTGGTAATAAATGAATTTAAAGATAAATAAATGTATAATACGATGTGTTTACTGTAACACGTAACACACAATTATTTTTAAAAAATCAGTCTGATATCGAGAGTATTGTGGGTTTTATAACTTCATACAGAATTATAAATTTCTTTGAAATTCTGTATTGCTACCATACTGCTTTATGAAATAAACTTTCTTGGAAAATCCAGTATTCCTTGTTCAGAAACTTATTAATATAAAACCACACGTATGGTTCAAAACATTTTAATTTTTAACGAAAATAACAAGATTTTGTGTTTAAAAAGAAGTTGCTGATTATTTTTTAATTTAGATAATGACAAAATGATAATTGAAATAATTGAAATTTGTTTACGTTCGTATCTTATGGACGTTAGAGTCCTGACAAAACAGTTAGCATATTATATGTAAATTGTCTCAACTTAAACGTGACCATGAATATGTGAACCCCTTGTCTCCATCGATCAGGTTTGTCATCCCTCTGCCCTTTTGTACTGAACAACAACTAGTACTTTGTCCACAGCTACATTTAAGAAGAAAACTATTATCTATTTGAAGTATTCGGTTCACACTCAACAGTGGAATTCGACTTTCCAAAAAATATGTAGGAACATGTTTATAACTGTTGTACTTATAATCTGTAATAGTCTGAGGTTTTATTAGTGTGCTTCTTACATACTCTATAAACGCTGTAAAACATAACTACACTTCTTGGAAATTTATTTACAAAAGAATATACGTGTAATGTATGTGCAGTATAATTCATAGCATTTTATAAAGTAGAACAAATTTATAATTCAAGTGTTATGCAAACAAACCCATCTTAGACGGTAATTGGTTTATAAATGGAATGTCATATCTATCCTAAGTAAGATCCTGATTGTCAGACTGTCAAGTGGGAAGTTGTCAGGTAGCATTGTTCATGCCCTATAACACCTACCTAGCCACCTCATCTGGCGGGGTCCAAATTCCGATTTCACCTTTATCTATATTAATTTAAAATTCAAATATTCTTTACATAATTATTTAGAAAAATATTTCTTATTAAGCAATGTCATTAGAAGTAGTTAAATTTATAAATTATCATATATGCAGCTATGAATTGGTTCGTACCATCAAGACTTAAAACACCACAGATTTAAACCGTTCTAATTTAATTTTTTGTCCAGCAAAATCCCCCCTCCCTCAGATCACCAAATTATTAATATTTCATACGTGGTTAGTACCTTCCCCGCCATATATCCATATTCATGTATGTGTGGTTTCATTCATTCGGTGTGATTAGGAGTTTCCTATAGTGGAAGGTCCTAATAGTTTTTAAACGCCTTCAATTTTCTTCCATTATTACAGTGAACCTCTAAGTAACATTCACGTAGAACTGTTTGCGTTACAAAACAGAAGGCACGTATATTAATATTCGCCACCATTAATAGGCACCAATGAAAAACACAGTCAATGCGTCAGTGCATTAGAATAAAAGGAAAGTAGTGGGGGAACACTTTTCGTAATGATCGCATGTCAGTTTGTTTACTGAGTGATTCTTGACGCTCGTATGGTTTATTAGTGTAGTATTGTTTTACCAGTAAATAGAAAAAGTGGGACAGACAAGTTGCGTGTTGTTGTAGTAGTAGTAGGCTTAAAAATGACCAAATAACTTCAAAATAAAAGACTGTATAGTGTTGATTATATTAAATATGGATTGATTTTCATTGACAAAACCTTTATTATTTACCTCAATGCGTTCCTTCCAATGCTGTATTGAGTAACAATACCATGCAGCCTAGATGTTTGCAACTCCTTTTTACTGGAAGTTTTCAATTGGAAAACGAGAAGAAGATACTACCACTGAAATCTACCAACGAGTTGATATAACTTAACAATTAAATTGGACAATATTTTCCAGATGTTAGGACAGCCAGTTGGCAATTTAAGTTGACAACAGATCCATTTAAAGTGGACGTGGGTGTACTTCCTGACCACCTTCAGGAACAGGCAATCGCCATAAAATGTGATTCTCAAGCATTGGCGGAATTACAAACATGAGTGCTAAATACTACTTGCTGAGTTATGGAAGCTGCAAAGTTGTTAGTAGAATATTCATCCATACACCTTTGTAAGTCTAGATCAACATTGGCTTATATAAAGTCAAAATATCGAGTAAAACTGGACGTCGACAGTGACCTGTGCTTTTCCACTTCTAAAACCAGATATTTAAAAATTGTAAAAGGCAAACAGAGCTGACTTCACTAGGTTAAAAAGTGACTGACATAATGGCGTTATTAACTACCTTTTGAACATTTTATAAAACAAATTTGTACTGTGTTTTATTTTTAAAAACTTACGGGAGGTAATGAATGCAGGCAAAGACTATTCAAAAATGTGTATGAGGACACGTTCTGTAAAACAATTAACGTGCAAATCTAGAATCTAATCTACCCTAATCTACAAATACAAATTTAAATCGTAATACAGTGTTGAACACATAAGGTAACGATGGTAGAAGGAGGGCATGACCAAATTTCAGTTTACTAGTGGAGGCGCAAAGCCTAGAAGGGTGAGAACGCCTGTTCTAAAATATATAATTGTGATCGATCAATAGGAATCATTGAGACTGTCGACCCTTCTTTGGTTCCTCAACACTAACCACTGAGCAAAATCCATCAGATATTACTAGATATTTTAGTCAATGTACCTTAATTTGACTTAGTTTCATGTATGTTACTAGAGCTGAAGAATTAATTTTAAATCAAAGACCATATTGGCTTTGGATGAGACTCCCGTCACTCCAAGCCGGGCTATGCCGCGTAGTAATTTGCAGCTTTATATGCATAGTGACACCGGAAGTCTATACATTAAATATTCATCTTGAAGTAGGCAGGCTGCCGATTCGAATGTAGACGAACCAAACATATCCTCGTATTGGAGTTCCAAAAGACACAGACTCCAGGTACTTCCAGGCTTACCTGTTTCGTGTGGGCAAAACCTGGTTACCGAACTGTATCTATTACCCCGGCGTTCCCGACGATGCGGAACACTTTCTTCCGCTGCTCGCGCTGGGAAAGGCCGCGCCACCAGTAACACGCACTGTTGGTGCTTTTTCGGTAGACTCGGTCTGCCAAATGATGCTCGAAGGTCAAGTATACTGGCAGGTTGCACTTCGACCAGGACATTCTCCGCAAAAAAAAGGCTGATAAGGATCGTCATGCGGTCTAGTCCTTAGTTCTACGAAGGGCAGATAGGCGCGAGCCCTGAGGGCTTAGGTTAAAATCAGACCTAATCTGAGTGACAAACGGTTTCCGGGTTAGGATCCTAAAGTTTAGATGAGGTTTTTAGTGGGTAGTTAACGTCTTTTGTGAGGGTCCCACACTACAGGCTGGCCACCTGTGTGTATACATTCATTTCCTGAGTCTTCCTCAAAAATAAAATAAAATAAATAAATAAAATGCAAAATAAATTTTGAACTCATTAATTCAGAACTCATAAAACCAGCATACTACTAGTTCTGATTTCAATTGTATGGGATGAGGGTTTATTGGATAATTTATTTAATAGAAGAAAAGTACATCCGCTTTAAAGTATAGGCGTCCCTAATGTAGAAACAGTGTAACGAGTTAATTTTGAGCTTTTTCGTCGCCGATTTTTAAAGTCCAGATTCCAGGAGTCAAGTTTGTGACAGCGTCAGATTTCAGACGCTGCACTAAGAGGAAGGTGAACTGGAGTTGAAATTAACATTCAAATATAAAGATACCATTGTACATTTCGTGAAATAAATGTTGTTATTATATATGTATGTATTTGCACCACTCCAAGCTCTTATAGATCATACTAGTTTTGAACTAAACATTTAATGTACGCTAAAACAAATAATACTTTAAATAATGTGCCACAGTTAAAAACAAATTGATATAATGAACGCCAGAACTGGTAAGTGGACTTACATGTTGACTTTAATTTGCATTTATGGTTGCATGTCAATTTATCTGTTAACTGATAAGTACCACTAAAGCTTTAGTTTCTGTTAGAGTTATGTACATTTTTTTAACAAACAATAACATTACTTAACCTATTGCATTGCGTAGCATCATTTTTTCAAGCGAAATTTACACTAAATCGACACTAAGAATTGGGAGATACGTATTGTATATTAACTGATTAAGTATCTAACAATACAAATGTATGACTAATTTGAACTAAAACTTACCCAAATGATGGACTTTGTGCAGGTTGTTGTTCCGAGGAGGTGAGAGTGCCCTGTACATCTATATCTATGAGCATTTTCACATAATAGACCTGCCATGGGAGTCTCCGGTCACATGGTATATTGCCGCAATCGGAGTTGACTTCTGCTACTACTGGGTTCACAGAGCCAGCCATGGTAAGCAACTTCTGTATTGAATATTCATCAAAGAATTCATAGATCTTGTAGAAGAAAAGGAAAGACTTGTAAAATCAGCCTTTCATTTTCAAAGCGATTAAAAGCAATGACGTCTGTTCAAAGAAAAATATTTTGTGTAGTTGAGATTCTAAGGAGGGTCTTGACTTAAAATCTTTAGTAAAGAAAGACATCTTTTCAGTTCATATTCAGAATAGTTTATTTACACCTCAACATCTTACTTGGTGAAAAATAACATTGAACCCTCTCTTATTTAAATATTATGGTTGCATGAGTTGCAGCGTTCTGTTAGATACTTAAAAATTAATTGTAATAGATGTTTAACAAAGTAATTTTGACGGGTAATTATTAGATGTGCGTTCCCTGTCTAGAGATACACATCCTGTGGGCCCAACACCAAGTTCACCACAGTTCGGAAGACTACAACCTGGCTGTGGGGCTGAGGCAGTCTGTACTGCAAGGCTGGTGCGGTTTTGTAAGTAGAATAACTCTAACTGATATTCTATATATAATAACAGTCAAGTAAATAAAAACAAATCTATCAATATTGGCCAAATATGTTTAATATTATAACATGTAAAACAATTGTACGTATTGACATTAATTACTTACTTGATTACTACTTTTCAATGAAACAGATTATTAAATAGTTCATTATAGAAATGAACCTTCCAAAATTATGATAACTTGTATCAAATATTTTTCTTGGTTTACAATATTTGTAATTATATTTATGTCCACCTCGCTATTATTTATAATTCAATATATATTTTTCATAGAAATAATATTCTATATATACAGTTTACATAGTTTAAAACGCATAGATTCCCATGCTTACCACATTGTTGGATTCCGAAGTGATGTAACCGAAATGAGTGTGAAGGTACTTGGGTGGGACTCCTGGCTGTCGGATTCCCTATTGGAAACTTGCAGCGTTACGATTTTTCACACTAACTATGTGTAAAAAACAGCTGCTCTGTTGTATTGAACCTATCGAAGTTAATATTGAAAGTTGAAGTTGAAGTTAATGGTGGAGTTGGTGGAAAATGCATGAATACTCCGGGTAGGCTCAGTGCGCCATTATTTAAGGAGCTGAGATCTGGGCCTGAATACTGAACTTAAAAAGGCGCAAGTACAGGTCGTTATTGTCCATCCAAAGACAGGGAACGGTCCTCATTCACTGCATTTAGTAAAGGTATCAGAGCCTGATACTTTTTTCGTGACCAGAGTAACCTGTTTTGACTTGTTTGTCCAGTAGCACAGGGAGAACGAGCTGAAGCATGAGCTTGAACAGAGTGCATGACGAATGTAACAAGCTTAAAACACACAATGCAGTTTTGGAAAGAAGTGTAAGATTTGACAGCAAGATGTTCGTCTAGCATGATTGGAGGACTCTGCATCAGAGTTTGATAGGCCAGACTTGTGCAGGCTCTTTTTGTATAGGATTGAGAAAAAAGGTTCATTCTCACGTCAAATATGTCTTGTGTAGTGTAACGATATGTATTACACATCAATCGTTTTTTGTATTCTGGGATAAAAGACAAGAGTCATCTTTCGTGACCAGTGACTTTACCCTTAGGAATGGTGCTTTTGGGAATAAAGTCACCAGTCAAGAATAGATCCGATTCTTGAAGGGGAAGAAAAGTGTTTGGATGTTCAAAGGGTATTAAAATTCAGGCAATTTTGTAACTTAAACGCTTGCCAGAACCAAGAGAAGAGGTGTAATCGAATTTGAAAAATGAAATATTATTTTATTAATGGCAAATGTTATCTTTGTTATCACATGTCATTATCGGGACGAAATGTATCCATAGGGATTCTTTGCATGTAAGAATACAAAGGAGATTCCACTCAACATATTTAGCAGCATATCAAATTTTTGAATCTCCTTTAAATTCACTTAACTCTTAATATTAAAAACAGGTTTTAATTACAAATTATTTGACTTTTTAACTTCGATACAACAATTTTAACATAGAATATCCAATCTCTATATTATGACCTTGTAATGTGCAAAATGTTTACATGGAACACGAAACTTATAGTAAAACATTTGTTCAGAATAAAAAAAACACCTCCTTTAGGCTCCTCTTTCAGTCAGTTATAGCTGTTGCCGTTGTCATACGCGGTATCGACGTCATGTACCGTAAAAATAGAGAGTTCGAAACCTCTTTATAAAGAAGGGGCTGTTCTCTTATGAAACTTCTCTGTTCATCCACATGGGCCACTGGTCTTTGCGAGGATCATTTCAAAAATAATATGGAGGAGAGTCAGAACAGTACAAGATCAAAGGTAAAATACAGGTTCAATTAGGAGAACACTTTCATTGTAAAATACAGGCAGCGTTTGACCTTATAAAAAAAGGTTTCAATACAAAAAACTTATTTTTTAGTTTTTGTCATTTCTTATCCAGAGACTTCACTGTAATATTCGTCACATCACTCACGAAAGTATACTGTATCAGATAGCACGGACAGGTGGTTTGTCATCACTATTGCGCAACTTCACCAGTCTAAGTTCTGACTGACAGTTCACGGCCAGCGATTGGTAGTTTATTCGATTGGAACCCACACTCCTTGATATTGTCTTCCGCCCTACAGAACAACAGAGTCTTGTTTTGATGTTCAACTCACGATAATAACGTTAACTTTATATTGGAATGTTAATTTGGAGGTTAAACCGTAACCGGCAAAGCCTCTCCTAGCAGATAAACACGTTACTCAATCTCATATCAAAGTTTTTATCAGGAACTAAGTAACCTGAACTCACTAACTCGCCTTGAAACTATCGCTACCTGTTTCGCGTTACGCTCTCATTATTTTCCTGATCCACGATCTGTTCTCTCTACTCACATCCGATCTTTATATTCTATTCAACCTCATTTCTTTCTATTCACTTTGAAGAACAAACAGATTGTTATTTAAACCACAAATATCACAGTTTGGACCATAAACGTAAGCATAGCCACCCTACCGTGATATGTTAGTGATAGAATGACCGTTTTACTGAGAGGGGACACTTCGCACATTCACAGCTCCCACTGGTCTGTATGTCACTGGGCCAGAACTCATTACAACAAATATATTCCATATATAATTTTGTTCTTTCACTTACGGGTACTTGAAATTGAGTAACGTAGTTAGAATGTAAATAAGATGCTTAATTTAATCTAGGTTATTAATTTTTAATTAAATTGCCAAATTTTGTGTTTACTATAATAAATTTGCACTTAAATAGTTGAAACAATCTTTAAAAGTTACCTTAAAAAGCGTACCCAGAATTGCTATCTTGTGCACTTTTACAACATATATTTATACTATGAATATTACAGAATGATATTTTTAACTCAACGCTTTAAAATAATGCCAGTCCTTTTATATAAGGCCATTATGAGTTGCGCCGGTGTTGTGAGTTGACATTACTAGATCTCTAAAAACACAGTAATCTGAAATATAACTGACAGGTTAAACTCTGTGAAACGAAGCACAGTTTCCTTAAATTATGATATTATGACATTAATGCTTGTTGTTGTTGTTGTTAAAGCGGCTGTTATTTACTTATGTTTCTTAAGTAGACTATACACTATGTTTACTTTTTGTAGTTGTTATCTTTAAACACCCTGACTACGCAGGAGGAAAACTACATAAAACATGAGTCGATGTAAAATTGTTTGGAAATAATTAACCATTAAACCCGATCTGCTAACCTTATTCACTTAAGATCTTATGTCACTTGGATGAACGATAATAAGATATTGCGATCATTGTTTTGCGATAATTAACCTTCAAAACTGATCTGCTAACCTTATTCCCTTAAGATCTTATATCACTTGGATTAACGATCATAAGATATTGCGATCATTGTTTTGCGATAATTAACCTTCAAAACCGATCTGCTAACCTTGTTCCCTTAAGATCTTATGTCACTTGGATTAACGATCATATGATATTGCGATCATTGTTTTGCGATAATTAACCTTCAAAACCGATCTGCTAACCTTATTCCCTTAAGGTCTTATATCACTTGGATTAACGATCATAAGATATTGCGATCATTGTTTTGCGATAATTAACCTTCAAAACCGATCTGCTAACCTTATTCCCTTAAGATCTTATATCACTTGGATTAACGATCATAAGATATTGCGATCATTGTTTTGCCATAATTAACCTTCAAAACCGATCTGCTAACCTTATTCCCTTAAGATCTTATATGACTTGGATTAACGATCATAAGATATTGCGATCATTGTTTTGCGATAATTAACTTTCAAAACCGATCTGCTAACCTTATTCCCTTAAGATCTTATATCACTTGGATGAACGATAATAAGATATTGCGATCATTGTTTTGCGATAATTTAACATCCAAACCGATGTGCTAACCTTGCTACGTTAAGATATTATATCACTTGTATTAACGATCATACGGTACTGCGGTATTGAGGACACTGTTTTGCAATAGTTAGCCATCTAAACCGATGGAATAAACGTGCTCTCTTTCCCTCTAATATCACTTGGCCGGTCGCCAGGTTTTACAGACACCGTTAAACAAGTTTGGAACAGCAGTAGAAATTTTGTTCTGTTGTCGAGTCTTGTGTTAGTAGAAGTTCTTTCGACTTTGAATGAATGTTCTGGATGGTAGTAAAAACGCTTTGTTAGGGATGACATATTGTGGCTTTTAAAATGTTCCGCAGTGGAAATTGCTCAAGGAGGGCCAACATATCACCTCTAAAATATACCAGTATAAGAAATAGTCCCCATAATCCAGGTAGTGTTTTGTGGTAGTTGGTTCATGTCTTTTTTGCATAGCCTCCAGTAAAAGAAGAAGGCTTTTACGGTAAGAGCAAGGCATTGTTTGGACATCCTGTTTAGAGCCGCTTGTAACCCATCAGAAACTCTCAATCAATGTGTCCACCGAATCCAATATATTATCGTATTAGATATTTTATATGTATATCACAGCAAGGCGCACTGTTATGATGTGTTACAATTGGGCTCTAACTTCAGGTGATAAACGTACTGGTTTAATATACAGAGCACTATATTATAGTCGTATTCAGAGTCAAAACCGAGGAATGCGGGCAAGCTCCGGGCATTAAGGTTGTAACAGATTTCTCTATCAGTCGCTAGATGGTTCTAGATATTAATTTGTTTAAACTTTATTGTGATAAACAACTGATATTTGTTCACACATTGTAGATGTAGTGGAAAAGGTTGATTCAATTTGAAATGTAGCTATACTCAACTAGTATTTGCCGCATAGTTACCTAATTTTGTTTTGCATAACCACTATTTTACTACTTATTTTATCTATCTTCTAAGAGGGATAGCTTGCCAATCTGTCCCTCGCTGGACACGCCAATATTTAACCATTTGCCCGGGATTTGGAAAATGAATACATGTTTCATGAGAGCGAAATGAACGAAACAAGTAATTAAAATAAAATTAACCACAAAGCTTTAGTTATGTGTAAGGTGTGAAATCTACATTCTAACTCTTTTCCTCTCACATATTTTACATTCCGCTTTCTCAATATTTCTCTCTCTCTCACTGCTTTCCTTTGTAATACTATATTAGAAAATATACATTTTTTACAATGTTAAATTAGCCTAAGAGTACAAAAATATTAAGCATATGTAATGTATGAGGCATTGCAACAATAAATTATGCAATATGTAAAGAAATGAGATGTAACAGCAGTAATGATCAACAATAAATGACAAATTATTACAGCATCAATCTCCTCGAGGAAAAGCCCAAACGGATATTGTTTTATAAAATATTGTTGTTTCAGATATTTTATTTGCCGATGGCCGTGTTCGTTCCACCAGCTCAGTTCTTGACTCACCAGCAGTTCAACCTCTTGTACCAATTCTGGATTCACACAGAGACAGTCAAGTCTCTTGGGCCCTTAGAATGGCTTCTAAACACTCCCAAACACCACAGAGTGCATCATGGTTAGTATGTTATTTAGTTAATTTGCATTTACGTTCGACAAAGAAGTCGTCATAACTTTTTCACTTAAATTATAATAGAAAGATTTCTCTTTTAATTGTTTATTGCTTTTTCATGAAATCTTTCTCGGTATATTGCTTGTCTGAGAGGTTTCCAGTTTAACAAGTAACACAAAGTCAACTATAAGCTTAAGCTTATTCTAACACCGTCTCATACACAGACTCGTACGTCACGTAAATAGTTAATTAAGAATTAGTGAATTCCTCGTAGAATTGCAATTTTTGCATAAATCTTTCATCTAGTACTTAAGGTATGTTAATACGCTTTGTCTCATATATACCAATAATGATAAACATAAATACTTTAATTTCTTAATCTTGATTAATTTTATATTGTAGTAAATAAAATTTTTTTAAAATGTCAAAGGAAAAGCCGCTTTTCTTTTGTTCGTCTTTAATATTCATGGAGAAAAATAAAATATTGAAATTTATACTTTTCATAGTTTTTATCTGTTTTATTTTCTATAGGGATGAAGGGTAAAGGATTAGTTAATAATGTACAAGATTTTAGCTGTTCTCCGACAACAACACATTGATTTATGATAGCTCGTAGTTACGTGAAATATGTATGAGAAATTAATGTTTTTCAGGTAGTACACTATATTGTTTAGACAAGAACTACGGAGGATTTCTCATTATTTGGGACAGACTGTTTGGGACATTCCAGAAAGAGGAGGAGAAAAAGGAAATCATTTACGGATTAGTTAAAAATCAGCCTTCATTCAACCCTCTGTTTCTTCAGGTAAAGGAATTAAACTATTAGTTTTCAAAAAAATATTCGCTTATAATATTTAACAATCGATTAATACTAATACATGTTTTTGAAGTCTACTGATATAGGATACGATTAACTTTTAAAAAGTTAAATGACAATATATCGAGTGAAGATTTTATTTAAGGAACACATAATTTTTAAAGATACCGAAATTATAGGTTTTCAAATAAATTAATTTAAAGACATAAAATGTATTTGTTTTAAAATGAGTACGAGTACTAAGTACCAAAATTAATAGTAATACTTTACTTGTAACGGGACACAAATTTGCATTTTTCGAGACATATAAAAAGTCTGTTGCAGAGTAAACCAAACTAATAAATAATGAAATTTTTTTTAATAATGAAAAATAGAACACTTGTCATCAAACATAATAATCACCACTAACAGTATAACCGAACTAGATATTTGGAAGTAACACATTTTCCAAAAACTGAGACAACCATATAGCATTAAACCCTACTTGACAATTTGATCACAACCAAAAAAGTTCATTATCAGTGTTTTCGGTCCTAAATTTAGGTTCAAAATTTCAGTGAATACAGTTGATCACAACTTATTTCGATTAAAAATGAAAGTAACGTCATTTTAAATTAATACAGTAGAACATTAATGAGTTTGGTTTAATTGACATAGAATACTGTAATCATAGGGACTAATAAATTAATATTGATATTTTAGTCTCTTCTTTCTCGTGAAATCACTGAATTATTTGAAGAGTTATCGCACAGAATGATAGACAGACAGACGGAGTACCCTTATTTATTTAGGGCCTGAAATAATAGATTTATTCCTTGGAAGAAGAGGAACCGGAGTACCAAGATTCAATTCTTTTGGACCTTTATTTGAAGAGTTATGGCAAAGACTGATAGACAGACAGTTGGAGTACCCTTGTTCATTTAGGGCCTGAAATAATAGATTTATTCCTTGGAAGAAAAGGAACCGGAGTACCAAGATTCAATTATTTTGGACCTTTATTTGAAGAGTTATGGCAAAGACTGATA
The DNA here is from genome assembly GCF_021130785.1 of Homalodisca vitripennis. Lineage (NCBI taxonomy): Eukaryota > Metazoa > Arthropoda > Insecta > Hemiptera > Cicadellidae > Homalodisca > Homalodisca vitripennis. The sequence continues at coordinate 40,514,444 of NC_060215.1, forward strand.
GACAGACAGTTGGAGTACCCTTGTTCATTTAGGGCCTGAAATAATAGAGGTATTCCTTGGAAGAAGAAGAACCGGAGTACCAAGATTCAATTCTTTTGGACCTTTATTTGAAGAGTTATGGCAAAGACTGATAGACAGACAGTTGGAGTACCCTTGTTCATTTAGGGCCTGAAATAATAGATTTATTCCTTGGAAGAAGAGGAACCGGAGTACCAATATTCAATTCTTTTGGACCTTTATTTAGAAGAGTTATGTCAAAGACTGATAGACAGACAGTTGGAGTACCCTTGTTCATTTAGGGCCTGAAATAATAGAGGTATTCCTTGGAAGAAGAAGAACCGGAGTACCAAGATTCAATTCTTTTGGACCTTTATTTGAAGAGTTATGGCAAAGACTGATATACAGACAGTTGGAGTACCCTTGTTCATTTAGGGCCTGAAATAATAGAGGTATTCCTTGGAACAAGAGGAATTGGAGTACCAAGATTAATTTCTTTTGGACCTTTATTTGATGAGTTATCACACAGACAGACCGTTCTTAACACGTTTTTAAGAAAACCCTTTCAGATTGTTAAAATGGAAGATCCAATACTAGATTTAAAATTTTTATAATCATTCTCGAATAGTAAAAACCGTAAATAATTTACTTTAGTATATACTAATTTAAAATTGTACAACCTCCTAATATAAAACAGAGTGTACTTAATACAGCTCGTTAATGTATAGGTTACATTTCTCATCTCACAATTTCTGTTGAAATGTTACAGAAACATCACTACAACACTGTATGTGTGAAAAATTCATTATTTGGCCACGTATATCGCTAATTCTTGAGAACTAGAAAGCCGATTTGTAACACTAATATATTAGAGACAAAGGGGTCCGGGCTGATTTTTAACTCTCTAGATATAAAGCAGATATAGAGAAATATGTTGTTAGAACAGTTTGCAGTTATCGAACAAAAGGAAAATAAATTGTTCTGAAACATTTCGTGATATATTACTTTAGGAAAACATCACATTAGATTCTTGAGAGGGTTTCTATTAGAACTCTTGTTTTTTTTAAATACTATTAAAGTCAGCGACTTCTTCAGTAGCTTGCTGCTAACTTGTCTAGATGATGGCATAAGCATGACTTATTTGAATATGGTTGGCCGGTTGGTGAATACATATCCCAGAGTTTATATCACGCTATATTTCCATTCACTACATTTCATATGGCGGCTTTTCTTTCCATCAGTAGTGCAATAAAATATTCTCTACAAAATTAGTGGTTAACCCTCTGTTAAGCTCCTTTATCATCCGTCAAAAACGTCTACTGCTAGACCGGCATTGTACGATTCATGTGTTATGACTAATTTATTAAGGAAACTTGACTAATGCTATGTTTTGTCTATAAAGGTGTTCTACAACATGAACGTATGGAACAAAATGCAGAGTATGGCAGGTTGGCAGAACAAACTAGGAGCTGTGATCAAAGGACCCAGCTGGCTGCCTGGCAAACCTTGGACGGGGGCTGATGAGGACAAAATTGATGTAAGAGAAGTTCTCTAACCTTAACTTAGATTTTAGATCTTTAACACTTGAACAATTTAATATTTTACAGATGAAACAACATGTATTATGTCTATCAATCGAATAGTTTGGCACTGCCTCGGAAAGGGAGGAAGATGGATGCGTTTCTATTAACTTGGAAGTATACAAAATGTCAGTTAATCTTTAAAGATGGTAGAATAACGCAATATACTAGTGGTTATTTCATTTTAATGAAAGAAGAACAATTATTTGTGAAGGAAACAGGATTTTCCCGCACATTTCCATCGTTCAGTGATATAAAAATCAGTAACACTACATTTCGAGATCTGCAATCTGATCTCTTCTTCATGTAAACATCTAACCTAACACATAATTACAAACTGGGTTAAAATAAACAAAACATTTGCATATTAATTTATACATATACATATACATATATATATATATATATATATATATATATATATATATATATATGAAGATAATTTATTTGTAAACATAAACAAAAACATGACTTGTTTATTTTAAAATAATTTGTAATTATGTGTTAGGTTAGTCATTTACCTGAAGAAGAGATAAGATTGGAGATCTCTAAACGTAGTGTTACTGATTTGTTGTATCACTGAACTATGGCAATTGATCGAAAAAAATTTTGTTTCCTTCAAAAACCTTTCATCGTCAAAAACAAAATTTAAACAAAGAAAAATTATTTATTGAAACTACATAGCTGAAGTCTCCACAATCAAGAGTAAATATTACCTAAAACATAATAATGGTATAAATTATGTTAATTATTGGAAAAATCATAATAAAGCAGTTGCAAAACTCAATCATCAAGCTTCACGTTACCTGACAAATGTTATTAAAGTAAATTATTTTGTAACAATAATAAACATTCATTATTACTGATGAAAGTTTGTTGCAGTAATGTTGATTTCTCAGTTAGTATTGAACATAGCTTGTATAACCAGAATAAGAAAGTACGGGAATGAAACGGTATTTTTTTTGGCATTTTATACAGAATAAATTCTGTGAGCTAAAACTGTAAGATTTTTAAAATGTCTCAGGATAACAATATACGGAAAACGTTCATACAGGCATACCTGCTGTACCTTTTTATATAAGTCTGCCTGTTTGTAATTTTCAGTTTTTACTTATAAGCCATGAATTTCGTGAATCAATTTATAGTAGTGTTAAATATGTATTATATATTATGTTATGTATGTATGTCACCCTACTTGGTCAGATCATAAGACTCTTGTGTAGTGTAAATGTCAATAAACCGGTTGCAGATGGTAGAGGTATATATTAGTATAAAATATGACGGATATAAAACGTGCACTCATTTAAGTTTAGCTTATTTAACATAATTGTAAACGAAATCATAAAAACCAGACTACTTGCACATTATTTTACCCGCATTACTCGTATATCCCATGTTTACAGTAATATCCATCTAGTGTTGCCTGATATAACATAATTTCTCCAAACCAGATCTGTGTGCAAAATACGCATTTTCTGATTTTATTGTAACATCTGTAAATGAATTTATAAAATTTGATTTTCAGAACTTTAAAATTGACTCAATTAAAATAAGATGTTTGAGGTAAGAACGCTTAATGTAGTATCTATAATATTATTGTTGTGTTTTAGGTGAAAAGCAGAGTCAAATATGATGTTAAACTTCCGTTGTGGCTCAATGTATATATTATAGTACACTTCGCCGCTGTTACTGTTGGCTTCCAGGAACTAGCTCTGCGGTATATGGTGAGTAGAGTCAAATATCTTGTTTCACTAATATTACTTACTCTATTATGGGAAACGTCCAGAAAAACCTGTTTTCTTACAAATATATCACTTTTAAATGAAACTTTAAACATGATTTCCTTATAAAAAAATTGTATTAACAGTAATACTGCATCATAATATAACTTACCTTGGATAATTATATTTCACTTTTATCAATAAGTTTGGATAAAATGTAAATAATATAAAACCATATAATAGTTAAAAATTAGAATAAAATTCATCAATAACTTTCTTAAGAATATAAATTTACATCAACAGACTAAACGTAAGAATAAAGTTAAAGGTACGAAATAATCAATCCACTTCAACAAATAACATTTATTACAATTAATAATTTCAAATTATTAGAATATCATCCAAAAATCATCTAAGGATTATAAGTAATGAATGGAAATGCACATGGATTATACATGTGGAATAAATTGGTAACACTGTGCAGAATCTAAACACTCCCATTTCCATAAAGCATTCAGAGTTCTTTTCCTCTTCATTCCTGTCAAGAAACATTTCCATTATCATTCTACTTGTCAATATGTACAGTGATAGTCACACTTTTCTTGCTTGAACATTATGTTTGAAATCACATAATCAATTTACTTGGACAATACGTTAAGCTCTACGCAATCTCACCTTAACTTTGTGCTCAGTTAAATACATTCACACACAATTTACACAATAAGTTCAGCTCTATACTTTCTCACGTTAGTTATACATTGTATTCAATCACGAACTATTTATAGAATTGAACTTTAGCCATGCACTGTTTTCTATCGCGAATATTTTCATCTTGCACAATAAGTTCAGATCTATACTTACCTACGTTTTTAATGCATTGCATTCAATCACATTCTTAGGTGATAACGAAAAATGCAAACTAAGGTTGTAGGTGTGTAGTTGCACACTACACAAATCACGACCATGATAAACTAACATATGCCGTTCGGTTCACTAGATTTCCACGTTAGAGTAGCTTTTGTTCAAACGATCAGGAACATTCTCTCCACATTCACACAATAAGCTCTACACATGCTCACTCTAGTCACACAGTCGAGCCATGACCATTTTAACCTCGCTTGTGTAATACGTTCAATTCTTTTACATTCTCACTCTATTTGCACACAACGTCCAAAAATTGAAACTGCCGTTGTTACATCACTATATCTGTTACAACCATAGGAAACTGACAGAGCATCAAGAAAATTTATCAAACAAGAAATCTATTTACAATCAGTAATGGAGTGAGTATCTTTAAACTTTATCTATTAACATTGGTGTTAAGATGTTGTTAATTTAGTTGTTCATTTGTTGAGTTTCATTCAAACAATTATTGAAAAGAGTTATAATGAATAACCTAAATAACAACATCTCATCACTTACAACCATTAATAACAATGAACTATCCACACGACATAACATTATATAAAACAACTAGACCCAGTTATCTTGACCTTTAGTGTTCGAGCTTCCCAACTTGCAACAACCTTAACAATAATTTCTAAACAACTTAAACAACTGAGAAAATTACTTTACAGTCATCTGGATCAATGCTTGTTTTCCAAACAGACTACCCAAATGTTGGTAAAGATGGTGAATGAATAATTAAAATTATAGGTAAAACTAATGCAAACATATAGGTAAGTAACGGTCACCACACCGTTTTGAATCTTTGGAACATACAAAAGTTGCTACATTTTAATGAAGGATTGGAAGCACAATTTCGACCGTCAATTACAGACATTTTAGATTAACAGCAGCACATACGTATACCTTTTTGGTAACTAACACCGTAACTATTCTAAAATAATTTTAATTGGATTGATTGAATTAGAGGAAAAACACAGTGAACACATAATATTCATATTATTATGACACTTATTGTTGGCGATGAATGACTTCAATGGATGGAAGGTTGGTTATATATGTACCTATAAAATGAAAGAACATGTTTTAGGACTAACAAATATTTCCTTCTACAAATGGACAATCATAAAGTGTGCATCATAGTTCATATATCCAGATATACAGCTCATCCGAAGCAAGAATGATACGTTCCAAAATGAAGTTAGGACTTTAAAGTCCTCTTATCCCATTAACCTCCATAAAGAGAATATAATACAATAATAGGTCATGCTGAAAGAAACAGTCACATAAAATACATAATATAAATATGATTGAATTCAAACTAAACCTATAACAACAAAATATAAAACATTATTTCCATTGTAATAATACTTTAAGTAATTGCTTACCATTACTTACTCTCTAAGAAATGAAACATTGACTTAAACCAGCCATATTGATCATTCACATGCACGCCATTTGTGTTTGCCACACTTGCCTGTCCCATAACAGATTCCCGATCTTTGTAAAAGCAATTTTAGTCAGTATTTGCAATTCTGCAAGCTTATTACCCTCAGAGAGTTCATTTACAGTGAAATACTTATGGAAACATATTCAACGGTGTTTAGCATTAGACACGGGAGACGTTCTTTTAAAGTAGCTAGTTAATAAAGTTTGGTAATGGAAAAGATTTATGGACAAACAAGAAAGGGAATTATAATGCTAATCGTGTAAAAGACTAGGAATGTGACAGTCAAGAAGAAACTCATCACATTTCATTAGTCGAAACATGGTTTTACGCCATTATTACCTTAGACTAATATTTGACGTAATCCAGTATGTTATATCTCTTTATTTATTTCAATATTCAAGTTCTTATCTGTTCAGTTTCAATCTCGGTAGAAAGATAAATTAATTTCATGGAGAAATTTGGAATATTAAGTATCAAGTATAGTTGTTTTATAAATTTTATAATCCACATTTGAAAATTCGTAATTTTAAATTTTAAGCTTAATAGCAGTTTAAAAAATGCGCTATACAGTGAAAAATGTTAATGTATTTGTATTTGGGTACGTGAAAAGTAGATTAAATGATTTCGATTATAGACGTACTTTTTAAAATAAGAACATTTTTGGAATAAGTATAAAGCCTTGGGAAATCCTTAACGACTGATTAACGAATCAGTTTTACATCATACCCATTCGTTACCTAGTTTCACTCTTTATTGACATTCAGTAAGGTATGTGTTTATCTAGGTGTAAAACCCATGAGAAATCCCTTCCAACTCAGTTTGATGAAGAGGAAGGGATACTAGTAAAAGACTTCAGGTATACAAGAATCTACAGTGTATATCGTAATATTTCATATGTAACGAGTAAAGAAGTTAAGCCGAAACTCAGTCTGTAAAGTTTGCTATTGTTTTCAGTATTGATGAGCTATTCTTTCTAAGATTAGAGCTAGGATGATACTAATTGGTGATACTTTGTGTGAAGCACGAAGGTGATCACCATGGATAGATTTATGTTGGCAGAATGAGATGATGGCTCGGACCCAATTGTGTTATTTGTCACTTTCATATGGTAGCCCCGAGGACGTCAGTCTCGGACACCAGCGTAAACAAGAACCGGTAGTCAGAGCCACCAACACCACTGGCCGAACCTGCCAATTATAAAATCTTTAACTTTGTGCCAAATAGCCCTATAATTAATTGTAGTTTTCCTGAATATTCATAGTAAAAAGTAATGTTTCATATATGCTGTTTAGCTGTTTTGAGCCAATTAAAAAAGGCAAAATAACCCAATGCTACTATTGCTGGTACCGGCATTCCGTTTTTTAATATATTTCAAGGCTAGGAAGTACAATATCCTGTAGTCAAAGTATGAGTGTAGTCAAGTGCAAATTTAATTACATCTGATAATAATGCCTTCTGAGCCATCCTTACGTAACTTTTTACCGTGTCATAGAAAACATCAGCTTGCAGTGCTACTTGATTAATTTGAAATTTAAGTATTGAATAAACGTACTTTTGACGAGGTTTAAGGGGAAGAAGCTGGTAAACATAAAATATATGCCAGTGTTTCGATAGACAGTGTACTGGAAACTGTTAATAAGTATTGACAGCTAACAAACGTTAGCTTTAGTGTTATCATATTACAAAATTCAAGGTAGTTATGATTCGTTGAAACGATTCGTATTCGTGTCATCTGCTTAGAGATGCTAAACTAACGGCATGTCACTGAGGAGCAGCAAGGTTTAAAAGATCCTGATAAAATTCATTGAGATAACCGGGGTAGTACCTCTCTTGCTAAGATGTGGGCATTAGACACGGCTTCTTTTAGATGACTGTAGATCTGGATTTGGAAGGGAAGAACTTTGATACGTCATCACTCCCCTAAACCCATATGGAGAAGATACCGTGTGAGAGAAGATGATTAAATTACAATAAAAATATTATTTATAACATTTTATGAGGTCTGGGCTACAATGTGTAGAAGACGCAGACTTATCTCATGCAATTAGTATAACAGAAGGAATTATGAATTAGGGTAGGTTAACTAAAAGGACGGTAAAGAGGATGTGAAAAGATAAAGAATTGGTGAGTTTAGAGCAGTACGTTTTACATTGGCTGAAAATGCAGGGATAAAAAAGTGCACGCACCATAAATACAGTATTCATGTGGCGGTTACCTCAGAACGATTGATTGTACATGAAGCAGGACAACGACTTCCACCAAAAATAAATAAAACTGGGTACAAGCAGGGGAGGCGAGGTTCCCAGGGATGTGCCGACAACAATTTTATACTGTTTCTACATCATAATTTGTTGACAGAAATCTGTTTTTTGTATCCGGGCATTATTACTGGAGGCTGAGATTGATATATTTAATACATTTCTATCAAATTTCTTAGTTAGTTCTTTTTTATAAGTGGTAACCTAATGGGTTTGATTTCAATATATAGTCGACTTAAAATTCCATTAAAATTCTTTATTAGTTCACGTTAGACAACGTTTTTTTCTCTGAGTATTATGTTGACTAAGTTTGTTTGTAACGTAATAACTTTTAAACTAGCAATGTTGAGAAACTTTAAACTTTTGTTATAGCCCTCTCTCATGTTGCCTTTTCTGTTATACTATGTATCTTTATTTAAAAAATTTTAGAATTATTAAATAGTTTATGTATCTATCTTATACATTTTTAATGCCAAGTAAGTCTAGTGTAAACAATCTTATACTGAACAAATTATGCCTCTTAACGTATTACCAGGTTCTATTTTACGTAGCTCTTTGTTCAATGAAACATTTTCGGAGGTGTTCTGAATAATAAGGACTCATTTTATTCTTTTACCCTTATAAAAGAACTGGCACACATGCAAGGCCCTTTTACGTCCAATAAAGAAATGTGCTCCTCACTACCAACGTTTCCCTGACGCTGCTTGATAACTAATTAATCGAAAATCTTTGCCGAAAGGTACTTTGAGACTAATCTTAAAACCTCAACCCTCAACTTTTCTTAAGGGTATATTACTGGTCCAGGGTTATCGCTCCTTTCATTGTACCTTTTTCTTGCTTTAGAGTCAGACATGTACGTTCCTTCAATTCAAAATCGTCTTGTAACGTTACACAGTCTGAATTTGAAAGCACTCTTAAGTAACTTGAAGAGTTTCCAAGGTCTATAAATTCAATCTTCCGTTAAATTGTAACACAAGTTGGACAGTTATATATATACACATATTGTTTGGAACTCGTGAGTTATTCTCGAAATATTTATCAAAATCGTCTACACAGATAACAATTCCTTTGCACTTGCTCCGTTTTAATTTTTCAATTTTGAACACGTTACCCATTCGATTGTTATGTTATAACTGTTAATTTTACTTTTCACTACACTTTCAAAACATGAACCCTCATGACTCAATATGAATAACTATATCGAAAAAAAACTATACAAAGTAAGAAGAAATTCAAGTATTAAATAAATGTACTATCAGATAGAAAAATATTATTCAAATCGGATTGCTATCAATAAGAACCTAAGCAATGTTGAACTGCAAACAAAAAATGGCAAATTATTAAAGTACATGATTTTAATTATAGAAAAATTAAATTCACCTCCAACTTTAATTGGTTTAGTACTGTAGTTATTAGAATAAGAAAAATGTTAAAATATAATAAATTGTGCGGAAATACGGTGCGCGTCCTGCAAAGGTAATGTTTAAAAACATGTTTATAAAAGGTTTTAGTTCAGCTTGGTACCCCATCTTACAAATGTTTCATATAAAATAGATTGCATTGCCACACTATTTAAAAGACATTACATTATCATAAATTTAAATAATAAAAATAATTTTATTAAATATAAATTAAATTGGTGACATAAACTGAACTTTGTAACTATTAAGATCAAAAAGTACATATAAACAAAATTAAAAGGGAAAGTTTATAAAACGAAAATAATATCGTAGGGGTTACCCATTAACGTATAAGCTTTATAGAATCGTGAAAACTTTATTGGCTACCCTTTTATACCAAGCCAGACTTATTTCCACAAAGAGAAATTAATAAGAAAAGTTTCAATAGAGTGAATTGAACAAATTTAACATCATTAGTTTTTAAGTTCGATAATATGAAAACCTTTAATGTTGCATATTTTATTGGGGTTTCTTTGTTATTATTAAGGTAATTCTAGTGTCTGGCACTACGGATAATCCTGTACTTCTGTATATAATATTAACTCAGAGTGGGTGTGTGAGTGGGCTCTTATGGTGTGGATCAGTGATGATATAAAGCAATTTCCTTAAAATTACTGACTTAGAGACTGAAACGTGCAAATTTCCATAAAACTTTCAAGTCTTCGTGAAGAATGAGAACAGAATCAACATGCATAGTTATTCTCTTACAGTAAATTTGAATCCCTTATAACATACATAATGTTTAAATATATCTATCGATTGACAATTCATTGACACAGATGAATCAACAAAATGTGAAAATACAGCGTACATTCAGAAACAAGTACGCCGACTCCTTAGTTCCACTTATTGAACTTCATCTCTCACACTTAGCCAACGTATCCTACCAATGTCTGTATTTGTTAGCGTATTTGATACTGTTGCTGCAGTTGTTGCTTGTTACAGCTGCAATGATTGATTGGTACTAGGAACTTACGAGTATGTGCTAAGTAACGAACAGTACATGTGTAATGGGGGACCAGTAAATAATATTGATAAATACGTTCTCATAAAACCTCAAGACAAAATAATAAACGGAACTATCCACTACTGTGAGTACAAGAAATCAGCATTTGTTTTAAATATAAGCAGAGCTGTCTAAAAATACTCCCAGTAACAACAGTTTTATTGTTTTTGGATTTTATTTAACAACGTATTTACGAACAACTAAGTATTGTAAAGAAAACATTTCATTATAGCCTCCTAAATACTCCTAAAGCTTACCACTAGGTTTTCAGCATATTAAGTATTATTAAGTGTCATATAAAAAGCAAATTTAGAAATTTTCAAAACGATTTTAATTACATTGCCATTTTGCTTTTTCGTGGTAGTTATACTTAATCTAACGATGACATAACGTGATTTGTTTTAACATTCATTGTAACCACAATAAATAACATTTAACAATTCATTTAGGTTTACGAATTTCTTAGAAAGATACAATTGACCAAATGTATTGCTGATGTAGCTTACGTATTAAATACTGAAACCCAGATCTGATTGTTGACTACCTTCCTATAATATGATTGATCAACATTTGGATAAGTAATAATTGGCTTCAGAATAATCTAGAGTACGTAACACTACAAGTTATTCAAACCACAACAATTTCTTTATATTGGATACAATAATAGAATTACGATTAGGCTATTTCGATATATCTAAAAATAGCTACTATAGTAGTAATAATTAAATAAATCATTGTTTGCAAACTGTAAACTTCTTGCTTTTAATAAACGATAAAGTAATCTCTTTGACCATGTTAAACTCAGTTTGGACAAAGTTTAATTAAAAAATTACACTAAGAAATCGCTTTAAAGGACATATTTTATAACTTAACATTATAAGATATACATGACTTCTTAACAAAGTCTTTACATGTGAAACATTAATTTATCCATGAAGAGACTAAAATCTACCTGAATGTGTGTTTAATAAAATCTAAAATTATATTAAAAGCTAAAAATAACTCTGCACTTCAGCTTATTTCACTCACATATTAATAGAACAATTATAATTCCAAGGAATACATAAATGATCTTGCTGAATTATATGAGTTATATGAGTTTCTTAACTAAATCAGTAAGTATAAACACCCGAAAAGCTTTCATAATAATATCTATTCTTTAATATGTTAAAATAACAATACATAGTTTTTTATATTGTTTTGGTTTGAATATTATTGTGGTTTTCTCAGGTAACAAATACAAAAGTGTTCGTGTCTTCCTATAGATTATACATCTCAATAAACAACCGTAATCCACAGCCTTAAATATTACCATAACAAACATCAAAACTTTACATTTAAAAATTTTCAGACATAAGTATCACACATTAATAAAAACAGAGCTATTTCATTATACAAAATTGAGGAGGATGGTGTTCTAAATAATTCATTAAAACAAAATTTTCTAACACAATATTTTGAAATTGCTACACATAAAAAATTGCCCATACAGTTGTTAAAAAATCTCTAGAGCATTACGCAAAAAACTATTACGTGGGAAAAATGAACATAAATATAATCATATAATCTTGGGTAATTAAATTCAAATTATATAAAGTAGAACAGATCGACTTGAAATACGCTTATACTTCATTTTAAAGGTCACTTATATACCTTTTATCCTTAACAGTTTAAGATAGAGATTTTTCTAAATTCAATTAAATTTTTAAAACTAAAATCTGTTAATATGTGGACTGGTGATATGATAAGGTGAAACTTGGGAATGAAACCTACCATATTTTCAAAAGTATATAACAGTTATTAAACAAATGCACAGCATACTTTAAAAGCTTCATGTGTTTATGGCACACATTGAAAACGAAACAATTGGTGGTTACACGTTCACTGTATTCAATACAGGAATATGGTTAAAACAATGAAACTGTGGTGATTCTGTATTAGTAAGTATTCGTATTATTTTGATAATTTCACAGTTGTTGATAATAAAGTTCATTTGCAGATACAAATACACATTGCAAATTTAAAACAGTGTTTCTCTGAATATTAGAGAGTGGTAAAGACAGCCTAGTAGATGTTGGATATGGAAATTAGAACATGGTTATGAAAAATGTACCGTAAATAAAGATTGTAAATACAAGGAAAGAATGCATCTAAATTTAGAGACAAACACATCTTTAACACACAAATAAAGAGGTCGCCCATTATTTTATCCAATCTCTTGAAACTTGAAATAGGATATACTTGAAGAACGAAAGCGAACGGAAATAGTTTTTTCATTATGTATAAACGTACATAGAAATCAAATTTTTAGTTTTCTATCTGAAACAGTTAAAATAGGCTGAAAGTGACTTTTATAAAGCATTGTAATCTAAAACAACCAATTATAAATGAGAAAGATATATTGGTTCAACACTAAAACGTACTAACAATTAATTTTTGTGATAGCTTCATGGGCATTATGTATATGTAATATTGTGTAAACTTAAAAACTGAACAAGTTCAGATATTTGTGTATTTAGTTTTTATTTCACGATTGTAAAAACATCTAGTGAATAGAAATCTTGAACAAAGCTTTTTGAATTTAAGTTCTTCGTTTCACTGTAAACGATAAATCGTTTTTAACGTTGCTAACGTTAGATTGTAGTAACATCTGTTTGGATTTCTTAGCACAAGTTTTTTTTTCTAATAACCTAGTTTTTAAATTTAAATTACAATTTAATGTACAATTTGTAACTCGTAAATTCGATATAATATATGGGTCGTTAAAATCAATGAATAAGTTATTAGCGGATTTAAATGAGTATGAATATAATAATAGATTGAAAATTGTGAACAATTAAATAAGACTATTTTATAAGGATCTCAAGTATGCAGGTATCAAAGGAACTGTTAGATTGCTAACTTAATTGTTAGTGAGTACAATAACACTAAGGACAACGATGCCTAAACTAACTTTACCCAAACATTCACCGATACAAGATAGAAATAAAAATTGCCTAAAAACACGAATCGACCAAAATATAAGGTTGTATTAAGGTTATACAAATGATAATAACAATTTAAATTTCGTTGATCGTAAGTTAATCCTAAAACAATGAATCATAAATTGGACAATAATTTTGCATGTATGTTAAATAAATATAATATGTTGAGCTTTGATATGACGTGGAGTTTCTTTATTTACTATTGTTGGTTAAATGTTATTTATAGGTGACTTTTTACATCTAAGAACCCAATAACAATCTGAGCAAAGGTAACGTTTGTTATTAGAAACTTAGAGATAAGCTTCTTTAGCTCAAAGTAATTAATTTTAACGGAGTTAATAGCATGGCAAATATTTATAACGTAAACATTCCCGAGTAACGCAATTTCTTAGTAACTGTAAAAAGTTTTAAACGCCTTTACAGGTTTCAATACTAAAGTATTTGCGCAGTCTGTAAGGTTTTATTTTCTCAAAACGCAAGGTTTAAGGGAAACTAAAGATCTAATGTGGATTTGTTATTATAAATTACAGTCTTTATTAACATACCTGACTAGTACTGAAGTGGAACAACAGTAAATCTGGTTTCCTAACATAATTAGATTAGAAGAACGCTTTAAAAATATTTTGTGATGATTGAAGTACTATGCGATGAAACAAATAAGTGAAGTATTACTGTATTTTATCAGGTCTAGATGGACTTTCCAGAATTTAGAAGCGTAGGATGAACAAATAAATTATACTTTTAAAAATGGCAAAAAGAAACTGAAATCTAGATGGAAAGGCACCACAACTAGATGGGACTAGGATTACTTAGATTTGGTTTTCATTTTTTTTTGCATAGAACAACACAATGCGTGGTACACAGTAGCCAATCATCGACTCATTTGATTTATTTACATAGTAATTATTTACTAGTTCAATATAGTTGGGGAACAATATTAACACAAATTATGCTTTGCAAACGCCATTTATTTTAAAATTAGGTATTTGAGATCACAGTTTACTTATATTTCAAACGTAAAGTTTCCAATCTGCAAGGAAATAACTCAGAATTTGAGACCTGATGGATTAGAAGTTTTATTTTAGATTTATAAGTTTATTTTTGATAGTAGGAATAATCAATAATGCGAAAAATCTTTTTACTTCAACTAATGTATTTTGTTTCACTCGTTTATGCTGTGAGCAAAAAGAAAAATTTTTACATTTTCATTCGTTGTCCTTAATAACTTGAAAGGGCAATGAAATTGCTTTGACAAGCTAAATGCCAAATTTGATAAGTTTAGATTAGAATTAAGCTCTCTGTAAAAATTGTTTCTTTCATTTAATGAAGCATATAATACAGTATAAATGATACAGGTTTTACGATAAATCATGTGAATAAAATTACCTAACATACATATTGACCATAATTTGACGTTGATATGTTTTTGAATGCAAATAATTATAACATTCAAACACAAAAACGATTGCAAACGAGTCTACTATAAATACAATTAACACAATTAAAACAATAATACCGATTTGTGTTAAATAAAAACGCTCAATGTTACTAATAAATATTAGTTCATACGTATGGCGTGAGTGTATTTGAATTATTCACCAAACCAACCCAGAATCGTTATTTTCGTCAATGTCACAGTAATTTCACTGAAGATACTTAAAAAACGTGAAATAAAAAATGGAAAGGCAGTCGCAGGACTGACCAAAAAAAGTGACTTCTTATAACAAGCTGTGAATCTTGTGTGATCTTGAAAAACTACATTTGCTAATTATTAAATGGTTATTTTTATATTTTAAAATAATTCGAGACACTCAATTCTTAACATAACAAGTTTCACATTTTTTATTAATTTTATACATAATTTTATAATAATTTTACATTTTATAATTTACAATGTTCACTGACTTCTAAATATTAAGTAATAAATATTTATTCCTTTTCATTTATATAGTCTGTATTAGTTTTTATAATTTTGTCATTATCATTTTCATCTTGTATTTCTGAAATAATTACTTCATTTTATTGTCATTATATTATTCAAAAAATTAAATCACGGGTTTATAATAACTAAACTAAGAAATCAAAATTCTGGAAAAATATTTTGTTACATAACATCCATATCACGTTGTAATTATGTTTTTATCGTTTATTGTTAAACTCAGTTTATCTTTTAAAATGTCAAGTAATGGGATTAATGACGTTTCTTCAGGAAACATTGTATTAAAATCTGTTTCTTATTCGTAATTTATTCTTTAAGTGAATGTGAGGTAAAGCGCAATGTAATTGAGTAAAGGTTACAATTATAATCAAAAAAGACTAATTCCTTCCAGGATTAAATTAAACTACGACTTTGTTAGCTATAGAAGATCTAATCAATTTATTTTTATCCCTTCTTTCAATTTTTCCATGTCGCAACTAAAAGTGAACTGGAATTAATATTAATCGTGCTGAAATTCAATTTAGAATCCGATGAGCTTTATATAATGCTGCTAAATGATGCAGTAAGTTAATAAATTTTATGGTCGATGCATTATTAAATAAATTATTAGTTCGTAGATTTATTTAAACCAGTATTTTACCATATATTTTAGTCTTTGTTTGATTTTATTCACAACCTGTTATAAGAAGTAGTCACTTCTGTTGGTCAGTCAAGAAGGAACGACAGTAAACTAGCACGCCTGGATAGCCACTACAGAGCAAGCAAGCGTGACGTTTGGTGACGCGAAACGAAAGTTTTTCCCCATACAAACCATACAGTCATAGCCTGCCAAAAGAGGAAGTGACTTCAATCATAAGTTGGCGTAAAAAAAGTTAATATGCGAATTATTTTAAAGACAAACCCATTAAAGACTATTTGAGTATGATAAGGAGTTTAATAGTCTACGTTTTTGTATAAAACTGTAACCTAGGTTGTAGGTCATAAAACTACTTTTTTAGGTAATCTGTGACCATGTATCCTCTCCTCGCTCCTTGTTCTTTCAATCTTCGCATAGGCGGCTCTCGAGGGGATGGTAAAAAGTTTAGGTTGAAACATAGTGTAAGTTTATATAATGTTAAATATATCAATGAAACGAAAACTATGGTTGAAGAATAAATTAGCAAACCTGACCACTCAAATTGTTACATAATAGATATTGAATGAGCGCTCATTTTTAAGGTGGTCCTAATAAAGAAAATATCAAAATTTATCTATAGTTTTTTATCTATAGAATATTTCTGATTAACTTCTAAAAACCCTACTTGTGAACTACCCCTGTTCAGTTGACACTATTTAAAGTTTATACAAGTATTGATTTATTATGTAAAGTTAAAAAATATTTCTGTCGTTTCCCTTTCCACTTACATACAAAAGAGATATTTCCAGCGTTCATATGATTACATTCAGTTTTCTCATGATCCATTCCTCCGAGAAAAAAATGAATCACATACATAAATTTATTATTAATGGGTTAAGTGTTGGTTTTTAAAATTTACCTTTTTTAAGTAAAATAATCTTCTATACTGTACAAGCATTATTAAAACTGGTGAGAGTTTTATAAGAGTACCTCCTTCAAGAGATTGATCATTTTATAACTCAATCCCCAGTTTCAGTTTTAGAGTTTACCACAATATTTCTAATTTTGTAGCAGGAATATGGAAGGGAGTTAAATTAACTATAATATAAATCTGTTAAGGAAGAGGATCCTAATTTACCTAATAAGAATTTGTTTGTTAACAAATATCAAATCAATTAAGTGAACTCATTTAGTTACTAAAACATAAATCTCCTAAAACTACTATACAGGCTGAAATATTATAATAATAATTGTTAAGCTAAAGTTGAATCAATATGAATATGAACTGCAAGTAAACTAATAAAATTGAAAGTGACAAGTGATAAGTTGAATACTAGGCCTACTGCGTTTGATAAAAGGCAAACAATTATAGTAGGCCTGATGTTTAGGCAAGGGTACTAGTCACAAGTTAAAGGGGAAAACACTCGTTAAAAATACGAGTAATCACGAGTAGATTTCCAAATAAATAGTTTATAAGATTTTATCAAAATCCTGAGAAAATGTTGGAACCATAAAATAAACACTTTGTTGCAGAGCATGGGCCCTCTAACAGTGCTGTTCTTTGCATCCTACATCATCGGCTCGTTGACGGTGATTGGGCTGTTGCTGGAAGCGAACTCTCATGCAGTGATGTTTGAGGTTACTCGGTGCACAGCGCTGGTGCTCCTGCTGCACCAGTGCGCAGGCGCTCTGAGAGACCCGATAATTGCGCCTGCGTTGTTACAACTGTTCTACATCACTTCCGCTTCCTTCTGGGCCCTTCGGTGCCTCACAGGACTGAAACAGATCCCGCACTCTCAGTAGATTATAGGCTGTATTACGTTAGAACGCTAAGTGTTGATATTTATTTATTAATTTGGTTCCATTCATAGCATGTGGAAGGATTTCCCCACATTCTGAAAAAAATGGTATCAGTGAAATTGGCTGATACTTCAACCACATTATTTAAAGTAAGTTCATCACGCAGAACTGCAAACATATAAGCTCCTTATGTTAGAGATGTCATAAAGTATAAAAAAATCAGGTTATATACAATTAAAATTGTAATGTACTTGTATACTACTACTGTGTTTCTGTACATGGAAAAATCACGGTTTAATTAAGGAAGTAAGGTTTTATAAAAGAAAGCTCATAACATTTATATTGTATGGACCTTGTTGTTGGCTGTAAATAATAGGCTGGTTCTGCTTTAAAATGGATACCAGTTTGATTTATTTACTATTAGGTTATGCCAGTGGTGATAACATAATGCGTATGCATTATCTTGAGATCTAACTATAGATCTATCTTAGAACTATAGTTGTTGTTACGTTTAGTAGTTTTATGAGTGATCTGAAGAAAAATTGAGCTTGCAGTAATATCATATTTTGAGTTTGTTCAGTATTATGAATTAAATAATATCAGAAAAATGTTTGTTACTGCAATTACATGTGTAAAAAGAAATTATTTTTTTTAAATGTATGTGATTCCATATACCATAAATATAAATAATAGTTAAAAGTTATAATAATAAAATACATATGAAATGTAGTCAAGTTCTTTTTTGATTGCAAGTAGTTTTAATTTGTTCAATCACACACATTTCATCACACTATGTAAGTGCTTAAGGGGTCATCTCTTTTCGTCTTAAATATGGAGAAAGACCGTTTGAAAGTTACATTACATAATAACCAATAATTAAATAATTAATGTAAACCGTTTGAGCACAAAGGGTAATTTGTAAGACATTTACAGGTACCACAGTCAACAAGTAGTTATTACATGTATATGGAAAATTTATTTAGATTATTATTAATTTCAATAACTTTTATGTGGTTTTAGGATAAGTAAATATTAATTTAAGGATATTAACTAGAATAATACTTATTTAAGAAATAATTAAAATGTTTAATATTTTTCTTTATCATGCTATGATTTTCCTGAATAAAACAGGGTATAATATTATACAAAATAGGTCTAGTAGATTTATGAATGTTTATTTAATTTTCTACGTGTTTTAGTATTATATTATAGTTTTATTTATCGAGTTTAGAGGCCTAATAGGCAGATAACAATGTAGTGTTTATTGTAGCTTTTTGATAATGGTATGTACCACACCTGAAGAGGTGATGTCACCAAGCTTCGTTTTAGCAAGAGAGACAAGATTAAATTCTCTGTTCAGTTAATTCCATACAATTGAATAGAGTGAAATTATTTAAAAAGTACGTTTTCCTAATTTTGGAGGAGAAATGCCACAATGTAATCCGTAAAATCTCTTTTGCCTATTCAGATATTCTCATGCGTTTATTCCAATAAGAGCTGCATCATTTATGAAAATTACATATTTATTCTTAATTACTTTTTAAATATGGCATATAGTAAAAACAAGATTCAATTTTAAATACATTATATGAAAAACACTCAAACAGTTTATTTGTGACAAAAAAGTTTCATTAACATAACATTTGTAAAACAAAAATTCTAATACTTTTAGATGCAATTAAGCAATTTGTTTCTTTGTATGGACTTTGTTTTGAAAATACGTCGGTGTGAAAAGAATGAGAAAAGTACAAAAAACAGCCATACTGAAGTGCCATTTTTAGGTTAATTACCTTAGCTAACTGAACAGTGTTTCAGTACAAAACATAGTATAGACATCGTTTAGATTATTTGTTATACCGTGTGACAAACACAGTATATCCATTAAGTGATGTTAGTATTAAAATCGTTATTATTTATACTATGGTCACAGACGACCATTACAATAGTTATACTCCCGCAAGTAGGTTTAAGAAGCGTATTTTTACTCTGGTGAGAGAAATATGTCAACGATTTTATTTTTGTTAATAAAACGTAATATTTTTGCTACAGTGGTGTTAAAGCCTTGTTATTGAGTTAAGTTTTAAAATAAAGTTAATAAAACATCCTTGTGTTTTATTTACCAACCAGATAGGTTTAAACCCAAATTTTTTGTAACTACCCTGTTACATAAATTTAAGGCAAAATAAATAAAAGGTTTTGGTTTCTAGAATGCAGAAAGATGTTATATTCAAACTATCTTAGTTATGATAAAAAAGTTCTTTTTTGGTTGCAAACAGTTTTATTTTTTAATCACACTATGTAAGTGCTTAAGGGGTTAAAGGTCATCGTTTTTCGTCTTAAATATGCAAAGGCTGTTTAAAAATAGGATGGTGGGCTAGAGTAGTTTGATGAATGGTTTTAACACAAGGAGAATTTAGATTTTACGGCCTCAATAGCTCGGGTAGACTTTTTTCTCTGGAAATCCGGGTAAGGGTTATCTTCACTACGTTCAAGTTCCTATTAAAAGGATTTAAAACCCAAGGAGAATCTGAATGTCGTGGTCTCAACAGCTTTGGTAGACTCTGCCTTCACAGGAATCCCTGGCAGAGGTTATCTTTGGTTTATTCACATTCTAATAAAACCTCTGCCAATATAAATATGAAAAAAATATTTTTATATTGTTTATGTAAAATGAAAAGCCAAGTTGCCATGTGTTGACGAAACTCGCTCATAGGATTAAATACTTTCACCGAAACGTCACGGTCACGCCAAACGTCCTTATACTGCATGCGATACGGTTGATGTGGCTTTATCCGATGCTGACTGGAATGTGACACAAGAGTAGTTCTCCGACGACGACGAAGGACGACGTAAACCAGGTTTTTGTGCGTAAAAGAGGCGACGACCTGTGAGTCACTGACACCCAGGAAGTACGTCCATTGATTTGCATGTTGTGAAGGTGGCCGAGTATCTACCCGTAGATAACCAGTCATTTAGACAATCTCCGTCTCGGAAAGTACAATGTCGAGTAAAGTGTCATATTCCACCCTCGTGTGAGAAATGTTTCGTCTCAGTGTGATAGTTTTAGTTAGTTGGTGAATTATGTGTGGCGTGTTAGAGAGTTAATAACTTGGTTTCATCGACGGAGATAATATATGAAATTGATTACGTAATTCATGATGGCTATACCTATGATAACCACCAAAACTACAGGAGCTGTAAGGGGTCTGGTAATTTGTCCATTTATCATACGCGTGGGCTCTAGAAGAATAATAAAATATGAATATTTATAAACGACATAATTATGTTATACAATAATTATTGTAAGTTATAACGGACAAAATCGCGATATCGTAATTTTATTGCTGTTTCTCACAGCTAACTATTACGTGGGTGCACGAAAAATAATTCAATAAATCAAATGCATCTAAAAACGGTAAAATAATAGGCACAAATGGAGATGGTGGTAATAATTTGTATATTGTGACACAGCCAAGCAATTCAAGGAAATAAATATATTAGATTACCCGTGGTTAAATATCCACAAAATAAAAATATAGGTATGACATCGAAACAAATGAATATTACTACTAAATTTAACCAATGCAATATTCAAAATTTGCAGATCAACAGAGTAAGATAATACAAAATAACAAACTGTCACAACAATGTGAACTTTTAACATTTGTAACTATTTATACCTTTAATAACCCTTGCTAAAGTTTACTCTTTTGTAACAATGTATAGATATTTCACACAGTTCCTCTTGGGTCCACATTTTTCCATTCCTATTTTATCGGGAAGAGGAGTGGAGAGAATTAAGTCTATATAAATATAATAATGACAATCGATTAAGAGCAGTTGATGGGATATCGAGGAGAATTTAGGGAAAGGATAAGATCAGCCATCTTCTACAGCTCACGAAGTCCATGAACATCTAGTGATTCTTGTAGGACAATCAATTAATATTAAGGTCACTGAAGAATATCTGTAACCTTTGTATTTTCAAAAATCGAAACTGTGACGTTTTGGAATATAGTTAAAGAGACGTATTTTAAAACCTAATGGCAATGTATAAAAAAGAAATCAGATGAGGAAGTTTGTGAAGAGAGAGATATGGAACCTCTGGTGAGTAATACATTACCAATGTAGTATGTCGAGCGTAGCTGTTATTTAGATAGGTTATATGCAGCTCGCCTACCCGGCCATTGGAAGGTGGTTCGGAAGCCACCTTTAAGCCGTTGGTCCCCAGGTTAAGTATCAGATAGCGCTTTCTTAGAAGTAACCTCGCTTGATGAAATACGTCATTCTTTATGTTTAACTCATCATCAAAGAGAAATGTACGGTTATTATTCCTCTAGAGCTCCGTCACAACGAGCCAAATCAAAAATAGAAATTATTCTAGGTGTGTATAGCTCTCCATCATCCAGTGAGCGTTTTCATCACTCCAAAACGACAGTTGTGTCTTCTTACTTGTCCATTAGGGGCTTCTTCAAAAAATACAAGGTTAGCTAAAAATTTAGGTGATTGGACACACGTAGTTATCGTTACTCCATAGAATACGGGTATTCGAACGAAATCGACCTCTGAGTCTTGAACTAATTGAACCTTTTACGGGTGATATGGGTTTTTAACGCTTTCAGCACTGAATAAGGTCTTCGTGGTAAGATGCAGCATTTCGTATGGATGATGTAGGTTTTCAACAAATTTTTGCGGTATTTCTACGGATTTATATCTATTAGTAGTAGATAAGGATCTACCACATCCTGGACGATTTATATAAATCGTCTTCTGAAAGTCTTCTGAAAACTTTGTATTGTTTTGGATACAGTAGACTTCGATATCGATGGTCTGTTGGGAAATGTGTCGATAAACACCTTCTTCATAAGACCGTACCCACTCACCATATTCCTTCTTCTTAAGCAAAGTAATTATTTCCATTTCAACGAGACATTTATCTATTTATTTCCAACGGCAGCAGCCAATTTACAAAGACAAGCATAGATGGTAGAATACAGCGGAAAATAAAATTAATACAATCAGATGAAAAATCTACATAAAAATAGGTATAAAAAATTTGATAATAAATAATAAGTATCCAAAGATATAACAAGTTATAAATATCCAAAACATAACAAAAAATAAAAATAAAGATTAACGAACAACAATAATTACTCAAGTATGGAAACAACTCAGAAAATTGATTTAAATAAATTGTACCTTACATAAAAAACAACTAAAGTATAGGTAGATATCAACAAAAGTAGAATAATAAATAATTACGCAAAGGAAAAAATATTTATAAAAACTCTCTGTGCAACAGGAACAAGCAATCAACTAGCTAACGAAATTATAAGATTGATAAGAGCGAACATAAATAAATAGTGCTAATAAATTAAAATATAATATATAACATTTAATAAATAACAGTAGAATTAAATAAATACAACATATAATACAATGAGCATGCACTTAACACAGCTTAAAGCTAACTAGGTCTTAATTTCTAGTCTTTCACAGAAAGAAGAAGAGAGGAGGCCTGCCAATCACACCCATGAGTATAAAAATACAACAATGCAATTTAAAAAATGTTCCTATTAATAGCAGTTGACAGCTGATTAGTCTGCAATGAACAGTTGTAATGAACTCTGTTGCAATATATGTTGGGACTTTTCATAATTTAAAAATATCCAGTTTGCAACACGATTTCGGAAGTATTTGTTTTCTTAAAACGCAGTCCGAAACAGTCCGATGCTGTTTAGTTGCGATCTATTACACACGTCTACAAAATCGAAATAAAAGAAGCTTTGCAAGGTCCTTTGAAACCAATATTAACGTTTCAGGGGCCCATTGAGAGATGAACGGGTCTTTTGGCGTTTGGTTTCTTTTAGGGCGGCGTTCGCATTTTCTGCCCAGTTCTTCTACAGCAGCATTCTACATCTTTTTAATATACGTACGTTATAGCATTCTTCATTTTAACTACTCAAATATATGGAATTCTGAAATATTAAACATTTTCATCGGGAATAATTAGGAACCTCGAACTTTAATAATTTTAGTTATGTAATTTCATTATCGTAACCCACAAATGGAACAGATTTATTTTCATTCCATTTTTAATGCCAATGCACTCTTTCTGTAAGAGGCAACACTCACACGTTTGGGATCAAGCATACGTTATGTGAATAATACATAATGATTGATCCCTAAAAGAAAATGCATTATCCTACATTTCTATCTATATTGCTTAAACAAATAAGATATACAAAAATAACTGCTTGAAAATTTCAATTTCCTTTCCATTTATAGAGCATTCTATGGCTGAAATGAACGCAGTAGCATGAAACAAAAGGTTAATAAGGCGTTAGAGGCTTGAGAGCTATAAGAGACATTTAATTTTGATTAAAGACTTCCAACAACCGAATCCTCTTAGTATTCAGGGCAGTGAAATACTCACTGCTCCGATAGACATTGTATTTCAGCAACCCGACTTTCTGAAATCCTAAATCAACTGATAATCAAGCCATCGTAGGTTCCAATCACGTTAAGGTGTCGTACTTTTAGGTTCGGACTCTGGTTTATGTCGGAAAACTCTACAAACAAGTACAATCAGAGGATATTTATCTCCAGAAAATGATAGCTGTGATGCTTTGGAAGAAGTAAGAAGTATTAATTAGAATTGAACAAGAATTTTCAGGAAATCGTTAAAGGTTTCCATTCTTATAATTTGCCTGTGCTTCTGTTCGAGTAAATTAAGGTGATGTATTCTGCAAATGCATAAATTATGCTATTAGTTAAGTTATAGATAAAATTATAAACATATCTACAGAAAAAGCAGCTTTTTGAGACTCCAGTTTTTATAACGGGCAGCAAACTTTATTTATGATTTTAACGAACAATCAAATAACTTATGAACCATTAAAGGGCAACGCCTCTTAACCCTCTATTCTCCAATTTGGAGAGGAGTATGTGTTGGACAATCAGGTAAAAAATCTATTCTATCTAAAATTAACAAGTGCTCTGATTAAAACAAATTTAGTCCATATAACAATAGATTTCATTTACGTTATTCATTGAAGCATCATCTGCTGGCTTAGATAGGTCGAAATTGAGGTCCATTTCAGTAAGAAAATTAAATATTCTTGAGTTAACGACCTTTGGTATTATTTTTGAAAATACATTAAAAAACTAATGACACGTATGTCGTTATTTGAGAGTTAGTTTTTTTTAAATTGGTAAAACTGACCAACTTTTGGAATATCCAGAAATTCACCGGTACATAAACGTAGGTTTACTCCATGTGACAACAATGGAGCAATATATTTACCACAGCAATATTTTTCACTAGAGCAACAGTTGTATCGTCACCTCCTATAAATTCCGTCCTTTTTTATAAAGAGTTTAGTTGCAATATATAATCTTGGTACGATAAGGAATCTGTTTCTGAATTCGACATAACAATGGCTCGTTCACCACTTTAACGTTCTCTGTCTTGTTTACCCTTGCACTGTTGTTAACATCTGTCAGTTGGTAAATAGTTTTCCCTGCTCATAGCAATCACCGTTACAATTATATAGTACACTTTTAAAATGACTATTTTGTATGTTCGATATAAGATTTTAGTTTGTCATACAAAGAGTTTGTTATACAAAAGTATACGGTACTTTTTAAAGTTCAAACATAATTCAAGACATTCGGTAAACAAAAATGGAAAGACCGTTACTTAAATTTAGGTTTTGGCTGCTATAGTTCCATGTGTAAATTTTGAAGAGAGTTTTGAAACACCCTTTATATATCCACACCTTTTCTTTTGTCTATACATTCTAAGGCACACTATATGTTTAAAGAAAATTTTATATTAAACTTAATTTTACAATGTAAATTTTCACTTTTGAAATAAAAGAGACATTACTATTATTAGTGTAATAAAAACAAGAACTATATTTAATGAAAAAAAAAATATATATTTTAAGGCGATCCTAAGGTTCAAATACTTAAACTAAACATTATAATATGAGGAAGGGAATCAAATAAATAATAACCACATTAATAAAATATTTTTTATGCTAAATTTGTTTTCTGAACGAGTTTTAAGGTTTTGGAAAACCCGATCTATATTGTATTTGTATTTGATCAAGTATTTTAAAATTATTTTGAGCTGTTAAATTAAATTTGAACGTTACTTATCATTGAGATACGTATATAAAGAAAAATTAATGACATAACATATCTTAGGAAGAAATACATGATAAAATGGAGACCCTGCTACAAAGATTGATTTTCATTGTGGTACGGTAGATTACTGCACGGAGTTCTGACACTATATATTTGGTATTTTCTACGTTGCCATTTAAGATATAGAGCTCAAAACACTGAACAAATAATAGACATGAAACATTTTGTAGATACAGTTTAATAATATTTATTAGTGAGTTATCAATAGATTTTCTTGGCAACTAAAATAACATCCATTTTTTCGGTTTACAGCGCGTTGAAACAACGTGCAAATAACATTTCCATGCGTTGAGCAGCGAAACATTGATCTCAATAGATTACTTAACCAAGATAATGATACTACATAAGATTAATTTGTTAGCTACATTTACACGCATTTTTGTGTCAAAAAATGTAAATAATACAACTGCGTTTCTTCTGAAACTTGGATTCTAGCCAGTGTAAACTCACCGCTGAGACGAAGGGTCAACAGCAGCCACCATCATGCGAGCAACGACTCGTTGAAGTCTTGGCGATTGAGCGAGTTCATCAGTTGTTCATTCTCATTCCGCACTGAAATAATTGAATAATTAATCACACACATAGCGAACAAACATAGAGAACAAAATCAAACATTTTTATTTGGGGTTTTTCCTTAATTGTTCTTTTACGTCTGCTCGCTACACACATTAATCAGTTGAAAATTATTTATGTATTTTGAAAAACAACTTACTATAAAAACATACATTGTGGCTCATAAGTAACCCTCTCTTAAGTAACCATAGTCCTTTAAGGTAACTCCCCTGATGACAGAAAACCTAGTGAATGATATATCAGTCTGCGAGAAATTACAGGCATTTATAAAAGGAAATTTAGGAAACATTTAGTTGCGCCCAAATAAAGATGGGTGAAGATAAAAATGTGAAATTTTTACAGTGTGTGCATTATTTATATTTTCAAGGAGTAATATTTTTTCTTTCGTTTATGACGTAAGTACGTTATATTTTTCTAGTCAAATAATATTTGAGAAACAACATTTTTAATAATTTTTTAGAAAAAATTAAACTGTTAACGGAATTAAAATATGTCACTTCCTCCAGCCATCTTCATGTACATGAAGTAAAAATATCGTATCCTTGTCTCGAAATACGTTTTTTGGACCTATTTTTTAGATGTCCCAAAAATCCACTTCAAATTTCTACCTATTCTGCTGAATTATTTTAAAGTTTTCCTGCTTTCTTTTTTAATAAATGGCATTTTAAAGGGCTGTGACCAAAATGTTCTTTCAAATTTCACAAAAACTATTCAAACCGAAAACCAGTTGCACAACACCTTTTATAATTAATCATAAGTAAACCAGTTTGCAGTAAACTTACCACCAAAAGATCATGGTGGTTGTGCCTTAAATGATCTCTGGTTTTAATATAACCAATAAAACAAACAAGGATGACTAGATAAAGCGCTAACATAACATTTTAAAATTGTACAAATACGCGTAAGATACTTCATTTAAAAGGTTTATTCCGACAAAAAGTTTTTGAACCATCTTAAAAATAATCACTTTTGGATAAGGTTTGAAAACTTGGCTTGAAATTTGTGGTATATTAGAGCTTTCTTTAAGACGTACTACACAACGGTTATAAATATTCGTTAGTAAGGTGTAAGGTATTCAATGTACCTCTGGATCGTTTCTTGTATTACTAGAACAGGTTATTCTCATAGTCCTTTTCATTATTGTTACTTATTAACTAACTCTAGTAATAAAAGATTGTTGCCTGTAGTTACTAATCGTATAAAGAAATTGTTTCTCCTAATAGTCCTAACAAATTATTGTGTTTGTTGCGCTTTAAAAAACATACATGAAGAAACCGATTTTATCATAGTATCCAAAATTTTTTGTGATATACCATCACACCAATACTAAATTCTTTTGTTTAGCTAAATATTAAATAAGATACAATTATTTTTTTTAATACTCATTTACGAATCGCCATTTGTTTGTAATTTAGAATCAAAATCAACTGGACGCTGTTGGTTTTGGATCCGCGTTGCACACGTAACCCTTTTGTAACCC
This sequence comes from Homalodisca vitripennis, assembly GCF_021130785.1. Classification (NCBI taxonomy): domain Eukaryota; kingdom Metazoa; phylum Arthropoda; class Insecta; order Hemiptera; family Cicadellidae; genus Homalodisca; species Homalodisca vitripennis. Next base: position 40,542,428 of record NC_060215.1, read on the forward strand.
GATTGGATCTCTACCGTTATAAATCACAACATAACAATAAAGTTACCCATCTGGTCGATGATGGGTGCCATCCTGAGCGTGATGCCCACGAGTAACATGCACGTGAGCAACAGGAAGCCGGCGGTGATAATGATGGTCCAGCGAGCTCGCTTGGGCAAGTCCACCGGATCCCGCACCTACAAAGTACAATAATCAATTCTTTGTTTGAACGATGGAAGGATTGTCAAAGATACAGGATTTTTCCAGACATTTGCCATCGTTCAGTAATACAAAAAAATCAATCACAATCCGTTTCAAGATCTGCAATCTGATCTCTTCATTAGGTAAATAACTAACATAAAACACATAATTACAAACTAGTAACTTACAACTAGTAACAAACTAATAATTAAGTGCATGTTTTAGAGTTAGAGAAGTTGACACACAACATGGTGGTTGTGATTCCTGACTTAACGCGTGTCACAAGGCACTGGTATGATTTGTTTATTTTAACCTAGTTTGTAATTATGTATTATATTAGTTATTACCTGAAGAGCAGATCGGATTGCGGATTTCTAAACGGAGTGTTACAGAATGTTTTTGTCCCCGAACGACGACAAACAAATGTCTGGAAAAATCGTGTTTCTCTTACAATAATCAAATTGATTTATCATGATCTTTTTTAGCTTCTTCTTATGTTATATACTACTATTTATGTGCAAAACCGAAACAAGGAGCATCCCAACAGCCCGTACCTACATTTGGTCCAGAACTACCGTACATCGTGACTATTTACAATTTTCTATTAAGTACTACAGTAGTATTGTGACAAACTGCGTTTGTGAGATTTCTATCGATACCGAAACTCTCACCTATCGCAATTCTATACCCAGATCACGTTTCCCCAAAGCGGAAGATGATTTCTCTAATATCTTCTTAAGAGAAGAAGAGCCAGAAACCCTCGATAATTTTTAATAACAAATTTGTTTCATCGTGAACACTGACCATTTTCTATATCTCTCAGCTGAAGCACAACTATAGCCACAACTGAAAGAATACTGCTATGTTAGTTGTTCTAAAGAGATTTGGAGATGAAGCCCCGTTTTGCAGTTTAAAGATCTTCATTGTGCGGTTTGAAAAGGTCAGATCAAAGAAATCTGGGATGTAGTCAATTACGGGGTTGAACTTGCAAAGGATTCCTCGATTTTCACTACTTATGTTGCAAACGTGTAATGACAAAGACTTATCTAGACAGTCTTTTTAGCAAGACCTTAAGTCTGGTCACAACAGCCTCGAGATGTGAGTAAAATTGAAATGGTTCCTCTCTTTTCAGAAATTCGTTCTCAGGAATAATTAAACTACGTACTCAGCCTCAAATTTGTACAAACAATGTAACACATTGCCAGTAAATACACAAAACGAGTACCAGTTACTGGACTTAATTTTTGTGTGTACTCATTTAAATATCTATATAAATTATTGAAAATATAAAAATCACCACCCACAATTTAAAAAACTTCAGCTCATAGTTAGAACTAACGTGTTGCGACATCAATCAGTTAGGACTATGCACTTCAAGTCCTGGGAGAAATAATTGCTTTGACTATTTAGACAGAGAACTACCATAGTAGAAATATACTCCAACAGCTGTCTTATTTTGTATTAATCCATTTTTCTGATTGCTGCTATTACTTATAAATCACAATAGAACATAAACCATTTAAATTACTTAACATAGTTTTTAATACTAAAGGTAAATACTTAGTTTTAGAAGCAACGATACCAATGAATTTGACATAATATTATGTAAAATTATCCTGAAACATTCATTCGAAGTTTAAAACTTCACAGTTGTTAAGAATTTAAAAGTATTATTACTTCACAGCGATTAGTGCTCTGAAGCTACTTCAACGTTTAAGCATTAATTAAAAGTCTTTAGAGCTTGTGGAAAATTTATTTTCCTTTAGATATTATTTTCTTTGCCATGAAAACTACTAACCTTTGGACACTAAAAAAATAAAATGTCTCTGATTTGAAAAGTAAGGACTTATTATGGTACAAACAAAGTAGCATAAACTGTCAGTATGTACACAACATAAGTACCAGTTATCTGGATTTTCCCAGAAAACTCATCGGTCTGCATCTATATATAATCTAATTTTTATATGTACTTACATAAACAAATAATAGAATCCTCCAAGGCTCTGCCATGAAAAATTCATAATAATTTCATGGTAATTTAACAGGCTACCTGTCATAAGTACCAAATATGGTGCAGTAGCCCGAAGCCTGGCTCCCTGGCACTAAAAATTGTCGGAAAAAACAAAATTGTAGACATTGATAGATTTATAAACTTTTATCATTTACTAGACAAAAGCGAACCATTACTTTCCTCCGCAACATTGATGGCCTTTGGCTGAAACTCCACATTATATAAATTGTGTACTCATTATAAAACTAATCCATAAAAGGTATAGTAATAATCTAATGTAATTTTCATCACTTTTTATGGTAATGGCCAACCTTCCAACACAGCTGAGATTTGCTAGTCATCGATTTTCTCGTAGCTAAGTTAAATGGTTTCCCTCTCCCAAAACATCACTTTCCCTATGCAGACAATTCTTTCCCAATGTAAATATTGCTTTCCCTGTATAAACACATCAGTGTGATTCCGTTATTTGTTTTGACAGTCTATGTTTAAACATATGATTTTAATACCAATATGAATTATAAAACAGTGTTACGTTTCCTTGTGGAAGAATAATTACTAGTCTTTGAAATGCCTGATAATCTTTTGAAAGATTCCGTAAACTTTTTTGCATCATGATGAAAAGTATCAATCAATACTCGACTCGAAAATTCTATTGCTAAAGTATTTTCCACGCTAGACTTCACATCAGGTGTAAATGCAATCTCGCTTCGCAATAGGTCTCTTTTGAGACTAGTATTGAAATGTACTATCTTTCTTCGTAATCCTTGCTTTATATTCAAAGCAATGACACGAGAGGGGTTATAAATAAAACATTTGTAATATGGAGACATTATTTATTATGATTGAAGTACAAAATTAAACATAGAATATTTTTTGACATAGAAGGCTTTATAGTATTTTTTGCACCTGCCATAATATTTTATACAGTATTTTTTAATGCCATAATATGTTATAATAGGGTAATGTTTGAAGTCACTCATTCATTAACACTATTAATTTCTAGTACTTCGTAGAACAATCAGATGGTAAACAGAGCTGATTAAATGTTTATTTTTTGAGGTTATTCAAAAATTGCTAAGACAAGGGACGGATAATTCAGTAAATGTGAGATCGATTTATTATCTGTTTGTAACAAAACTACGATAAATAGTTTTAGATTTTTGTTTTAAATCCTTGATTGAAAAAGTGTTAGTACAACAGTAGAACATCTGACGCTCAGAGCCACCTGTTGAATATTGCTGAGAACCAAATATGGTACTCTTGACAGCCTGATCTTAAGTTCAGAATGCTGTCTGGCAGTTAACATTTCAAAAGGCTCTTTTCTCTCTCATATTTGTAAAGGGCTTTTTAGGACAAGAGTTTAACAGTAGATTATTACAAACAGATGAAAATCGATATTCACACACGCCTAATAAACGCATCTGATAGCGGCTTGTGTTTAATTACTTAACTTGTGGTTGCACAAAGGTTTTACATCAGAGCGAATTTATCTGTACTTGGGGACCTCTAAATGCTCTTAAACTATCACACAAAATATTGAACTCTATCAGGTCTTAGACAATATTTTATATTGTAAAAAACCAATATTTACTGAATTATTTGCAAAATCAACGGTTTTATTCACTTCTGTAGTGGATGTTTGGAAGAAATTCATGCATATTTCACAGTATAGCAATATTAACGAGCCTTACTATAAACATACTTTTTACAACTTCATCTTAGCAAACTATAATTGCCATACAACCAAAATAATTCATTTTTATATAAATAGCAACCGAAAAAACATTATGTTCGAGTATCTGCAGCCTAGGTTATTAGAGAAAGGTATGTGGCAGATAATAACAAAATGGCAAAAACTAATTTTAATCTAATTTATTTCCTGTTGAAGTTTTAACGAACTAGTCCAAAAACAAATTTTTAACATTAACTAGAACGTCGTCTTTCTTTTAATCTCATACTGGTTTTCTTAATAAAGACTAATTAAAATATTTAAACATTACAAGTTTATCCTAAAGGTAGTAGTGAGGATGAAAGTGGATTAATTCAAACCGACAATAGACTGAGTGGTTGATCAACAAGTTTAATATAAGAGGCCTCAATTAATTTCACAAATAAATGAGGTACAAATGTATTACATACGTTTCAGTAACAGAAATTAAGGAGATTTTATATGCCAGTAAAATAAATAAAAATACATTGCCTTTCGTAACTGGAATCGAATTAGCTGTTACCTAGTTATCTGCTCACAGTTTCGCTGCGAGGCCAGTCTTTAACTGAACAAAATTCCTCATGCAAAGCTTTGCTAAATTTTTTTTTAGCTAAATTTTACTTGACAAAAGAGGCTGAAACAACTGAAAACATTTTGTCAAAGTCTTGCCAGTAGATAAAGGGGACGCTACTGTTGTACATTACTGGCTAAGATTATGAGGACAGATATCAGTGGTTTATCAGTGGAGCCCTCAAGCCTGCAGCTGATGAAGTCCCTTCCATTTTGTGTTCACATTGGGAAGTAGATCATGTTATTGCTTCCAAAATGTTTTTAGTTGAAACTGTGTGCATGGTCAATGCAAGACATGATCTGCAAGATTCTTGCTATTACAAATAAGACGCTAGAGACTCATTTACCGGCATCTCTCAGCGGAACAAAGCAGACAACTTTACTTAATTATTATGGGGTGGGGGGGGGGGAGTTTGAGATCTTATTTCCATAAAAAATGACAAATTTCGATATTATACCATCACAGGATGGTATGTATGTATATATATATATATATATATATATATATATATATATATATTTATATATAATTAATTTCAATAAACTTGCTCCGCCGGGAGTACTTTTTGTGATTCAATGTTTATTGAAATAAAATAAAGGCTATTGCCATTTATACAATTTAATGTAAATATATATATATATATATATATATATATATATATATATATAAATATATATATGCCACTTATAAAAATTTTACGTAAATAAAAGTCATTTGACAGGTATTTGGTCTTCCGATCATATGTTAGTTTGGTTATTTAAACGCATATGTGACGCATATGTGTGTTATATTGGCCAAATACAATATAATTCAATCGTAAAAAGTGAGGGCTCTGTGGTGTAATGGTAGCACATTCACCAGGCAAGTGAGAGATCCGGGTTCGAGTCCCGGCGGAGCAAGTACTTTTGCGATTCAATGTTTATTTAAATTATATATATATATATCGATGTTTGTTTAATTATGGTACGTAATTACCATTCTGATGCATTGTTCATTTTTTGTAGTGCAGGAGTGCGAGAAGCCTAGTGGCATTGCTCGATATAAAAGTACTCGCCTTCGGCTCGCTGGGGGCTACGCCCCCAGGCCCCCAAAGTAGGTGCCTTAAATTCGGGGATAGAGAGATTTGGTGATTGTTAAAATTCGGACATGAGATCATGCCAGGAAATACCCTAGGGGGGTTACAATGTTACCAGGGGTTAAGACATCAGGGGGTTTAATTTACTCAGGAGGTTATCTGGTCATACCAGGTAATTCCGGGGGTGGGGTTTAAGAGATTTTGTGATTGGTAAATATGATGTACGCTTGCAAATTCGGGGTTAGGAGCGATTTGGTGTTTGGTAAAATTCGGACATGAGGTCATGCCAGGAAATTCCCTGGGGGGGGGGGTTTATGTTACCAGGGGTTAAGAAATCAGGGGGGTTAATTTACTCAGAATTGTATCCTGGTTATACCAGGAAATTCCCGGAGGGGGGTTAAGAGATTTGGTGATTGGTAAAAATTCGGACATGAGGTAATGTCAGGAAATTCTAAGGGGGGGAGTTTAACGTTACCGGTGGTTAAGGCATCAGGGGGTTTTAATTTACTCAGGAGATTATCTAGTCAGACCAGAAAATTACGGGGGGGGGGGTTTAATGTTACCGGGGGGGTTAATGATACACGAGGGCCTCTTTTAGAGTATGTTGTGTCTGTGAACATAATTATAATTCACTCTGTCCTTATCTTCTTTTGACGCTTCACTGACGCTCAGCCAATTCGCGATGTGGGCTAGAAGATGTATACTAGTCATTCGTTTATATAGTAATACAAACTCAATCAGGAACGGGATGAATTATGGTCTTTATCAGATTAATAAGTTGATTCAGGGGGTTCATTTACTCAGGAGTAATTCCCGGGAGGGGGGTTAGTTGCTATTGGGGCTTATCAGAATACGTGGTTTTTTCCTGGGAAAAAAATTGTTTAGTTATCAGAAATTTAATTTTTTAAGTTGCAACCAATGGTTCGACCGCTACCGCCTCCAGAAACAGAAATCTTGTGTAAAAATTACTAAATATTTGCATATAAATGCGTTTTGCAGCCAAAAGTTGACGATAGGGCTAAAAGTCAATGATGCCTTTTTTGTAGATCACGTGATTTCCTAATTCCATTAACTCATCTATTTTGGGCTACGATCAAACGGTTTGGCCCGCAATCGTGCCCGGAGTCTAAAAATTTCACGTGAAAATTACACAAATTTTGCACATAATCACATTTCGCGACTGAACTAATAGAGATAGGGCCAAAAGTCACTAGACATTTTTTGTAGATCAAGTAATTTTTATAAATTGCACCTTTGTTTTGTTTTTGAGGTATGGCCAAACCGTTTGGCCGTTATCGGGCCCGAAATCTAATTTTGCACGTGAAAAATTACATAAATTTTTGTAATTTTTATGTTAACGTAGTAATACAAGGTCAATATGGAACCAGCATGAATCGCACTAATTATAGTTGCAACATTTAAAACGCCTAAAAGTGACGACAAAGAATTAGCCATTTAGAGCATTTACCAGGCTTACGGAAAGATAAACGAATTCTGAGACAGGTTAAGTCCGAGCATCAGATTAGGGATCTGGAAGTTTTAAATTAGACGTATTTTATTGATTCTTTCCGGATTCAACCAAACTTTTGACTTTGAGTGCGTTTTGTAGCCTAACCATTAGAGATACGACAAAAATTGACTGGAACTTTCTTGTCGGATATTTAATTTTGTGTTTTCGATTCCGTCGTTATATTTTAGCTGCGAGCTTTGGTTTAGCCAGGACTGAGCTCGGAAGAAAAGTCTGCACTGGTCAGCTATCTTAAAACTGTTTAGTATAAAATAATAAAAACCGACCTTAAGGCAGTATTTTAAGTTGAACAGTTGGTTTAATATCATCAGGAGATTATCTAGTCAAAGCCAGGAAATTCCCTGGGGGGGGGGTTAATGTTACCGGGGGGTTAACACATCAGGGGTTTTAATTTACTCAGGAGGTTATCTGGTCATACCAGGAAATTCCAGGGGGGTTTATTGTTACCTTCTCTAACGCTTAGCCAATTCACGATGTGGGGTTGTAGTCACTCGTTAAATTAGTAACACAAGTTAGTTCCAGAATTGCTAAATACGACCAAGATTTTGCCATTAAGAGGAGATTTTTAGGGCTTACGTAAGGATATACGACATAAAGCTACCTAACCTTTTTTTTAGATCTCTAGATTGTCTAGTTATTGAACATTTAGGATTTAAGTTATGTCCAATGGTTCGGCTGCTACCGCCTCCAGAAACAAAATGTTCACCTTAAATTATGAAATATTTCCTTTTAAACAGGTTTTTCGGCCAGACCATTTACGATAGGGCAAAAAGTTACTAGACTTTTTTTGTAGAACACGTCGTTTACTAAAAACTTATTCAATGACGAGTTTTGAGCTACGACAAACCGTTTAGCCGCTATCAAGCCGGAATGTAAATTTGTAGGAGAAAATTTCTAAATATTTTCACTTAAACGCGTTTTGCGGTCAAACTAAATGGAGATAACGTAAAATGTCACTTGACCCTTTTTTGTAGATCATATTATTTCCTAAATCTAACCTTTGTTTTATTTTGACCTCCGACCGATTGTTTCGCCGCTATCGACCCCAAAAAAACAAAGTTTTCACGTGAAAATTAAAAACCAATGGAGATAGGGGCGAAAAGTCACTGGACCTTTTCTGTAGATCGCGCAATTTGCTAATTTAATGGGTCAATCAGATTTGAGCCTACGAACAAACGGTTCAGCCGCTATCGGGCTCGAAACATTATTTTTTATCGAAAAAATCTTCTGGAATGTCAAATATTCGAGCATTTTGTGGCTTAACCATGGAAGATAGAGCAAAAAGTCACTGGACCTTTTTTGTAGTTCACTTAATTCCTGACCATGAATTTTTCGTCAAATCCGAGCTAGCTCCAACGGTTTGCCCGCTATCGGGCTTACAAAAACAGGCCTTCAAGGGTTAAAAATGCGCGTTTTTTTTAATAATTTTTTTTTGAAGGGTTTAAAAGTAAAAATGTCTAGTTTTCAGACTTTTCCTCCGGGTCATATTGCAAAAGGTACCTGCATGCCAAATTTCAAGTTTCCAGCACTTCTAGAAAACTATGTTAGAATTTGTATCTATATATCAGTGAGTCAGTCAGTCAGTTTCACATGCGGCTGTATAGTATATTAGATTATGCATTGAGCTATCAAAGACATTGTAAAACACATAAAGTACATAGTATTTTAGTATATATTTTAAGTTTCAATAAATAACGTTGACAGATATACTTACCACCTTATAAACTATTGATATAACAAATTTATAATTTATACTAGGATATGTTTTCATTTACTTTTTAGTGGTGGCAGAGTTCGAGGAAAATCCACCATAAAAATTAAGTAATATACTAACTTACTATAGGTAAGTTCAGATAATGGTAATTTCTTTTGTTGCTTGAGGCACGTTAGAGTGAAAGTCATTCGCTAGAGGCTAAATTGTGGAATGGTTCGTTACGCAAAATCATGTAACAGAATTGTATAAACACACAAAAATCTATATTATTTTGGTTTTATGACATTTGAAGCCTGTAAATTTATTGCTTTATACACAAATCACTGCAGAAGGATCTAAACTGCGGCATCAACTTGGGTTCTTTTAAAAGGAAAGATGAAAGGCTCTTTTGTCACAGTGCAATTACACTATCGGAAAATTTCTGTCAGGCTTTACAGATAAAAGAAGTTTAAAAATTACATTTCGACTTATTGATTTGTATCGCATATAACTATATTCTCTGTAAAGTATGCTTTAGCTTTTTAATTGTTGGACACTTTATTTAATGTTCCGTATTATTGATCTAAAACTTAATCAATGCTTTGAAAGTACACTGTAGTAAATAAAACATTTAGTAAAGGCTATGGAAGCATGGATTCTGTGTGCTTGTACGGTCTTGGAGGCGGATACGTACATTTGCATAAATGCATTGGAACAGTTAATTAATTAGTTATCCTGTGAACCATGTTAATTGGAAGATTAATTTACATCAGGAGGTAAACGATAAAGTCAAATTTTGGTCCTTTACATGGATAAATACCTGAAAAACAAGTTAATATAGAATGAGTTGTGGTTTGAATAGCATACATTGGCTTTTATTTTCAATTTAATAAGTTACAGGAAGATTAAACAATATTCTAAAGCAATTGATAAACAGTGGAAGTCAGAATCGGTGCCTAGCTAAACATAAAAATCCTAAATAATTATGTTCAAATTAGGTAGTGAATTACTGGTATTGATTTAACACCTAATAAAATGTGATGCTGGTGGATGGGTAGAGTAGAGCTTAGAGTAAAATCCGACCACACCAACACAGAACACAGTGCTCTACAGTGGAATCAGCTTCGACAAACTTTACAGTGTATATCAACTTGAATCGTATTTGGTTAGCAAAATATCGGAATACAATTTTGCCTATAAAAGTGTACGTCATTAGCCTTAATGTCAGGTTAAAAGGCTTTTTAAATAATTTAAAACGTTATGCTGAATCAGGACATAAGGTATATTGCGATCTATTTTGACCTGGGTGCCTGATTTTCAAATCGACAAGTTCAACAATTTGGGACAAATTCATCAAAAAAGAATTTGAGAATGTGAGAGAATGGATTGTTCATTAGTTAGTAAAATATTAAAAATGTGACAATACCAAGTTACAATTTCAGGTGTGACCGAATGTTGCTAACAGCCATTATTAGACTTTATTTTAGGAGTCTATCAGCTTCCATAAGTATTTAAACTAAAGTTCATAATTTATTAGGCAATTTTGATTTAGAGTGATCGATTTTGCCCGGATCTCTATAATTTGATATGACGTGATAAACATGCAGACATATTTAGAATTATTTTTTGAGTGAGAAGACTCTTCGAAGGGTGCACAGTGCAGGAGTTACTTTTCGCTTGGCTTGAGTATTATGTAATACTTTGAAACTGTGTGGAAGCCAAGTCAACCTTTATTTGACCTCGCTGTTTGCCATGAGAATGAACGTTAAACTAAGGTTTCTCATTTAAAGTTATTATTAATGCAAATCTAAACCTAAGTAAGTACATCTCGCTTCCAGTTACTCTTATTGTTAGACGTTAAAAATTCACAGTGCAAAATAACTAGATTATTCATTTATTTTAACTTTCCTTTTGCTATGGTTACTCCAAGCTGTGGACATACTTCTAGTTTCAAAACGTTAGTTATGATGAAGAATCTTGAATGTGAAATACAATGTTGTTATAGTTGCTCAATTGTAAATTATATTTTTACTACCAGTATTTCCGTAAAATTCAAATAATTAATATAAACATTCTTTGATCTAGTTACCTAAAATTTTTAACAGTTAAGTTAGTCCAATAATACTGTTTCTTTGAGTTTTCGAAATAAAGTTTCAGTGCCAGGAGGGCAAACTAGAGACTGTAACAAAATCATGAAATAAATTTAGTTACGAAAATTAACTTCGTGATACCTTTAAATATTATTTTTTAAAGGTTTTTACTTAGAAAACGTGCTACACACGTTCTTTATAAAACACACACACACACACACACACACACACACACACACACACACACACACACACACACACACACGGTATATACATTGTGTTCACAAAGTCATGTCACACTTTTAATTGCTTATATTATTAATCGCAGGTATACCAAATAGGTGTAACTTAAAGCAGCTGGTTTTTAAGTTTAATTTTTAGTAGTTGAGTTAACCATTGCTATCAACTAGTATTGTTTGGCTACCTTTTTTACTTAACAGTCATCATGGCAACTTTTCAAATAAAAGTTAATATTAATAATAACATAATAATAAATCTTTATTCTGCCACAAATACAAATACATAGTTTTACAAAGTATATAGGTCTAAAATTAATAACTAAAAGAATAATAAAATTTATAATGTTTACCCACTCACATTCATTAACAATTATACAACTTTACGTATAAAAATGCAAATATTACATTAACAGAGAAATCAGTATATACATATACATTGTGGAAAAATAAATAAGGACCTGAATTAGGATCGCCAACACCCAATTCCAGATATTTTTTGAACGAAACAAAAATAAACAAACTAAAATAAAGTTAGCAGCGAATAGCAACGCAAAAATATTAATACATAAAAACTATGAAAAAATCCAACCCAATCTTACTGTGCTCCAAACAATTAGTAATAATGATGGTAGACATTTTTAATAGTTCAGTTCGTTTTTTGGCTAGGAAAGTTTAATTCTTTGATTTCAGTTCAACGATGAATATCGTCGAGTTTTAAACAAACTCAGACGCAGCATTTATCATTGAGATAAGAAGTTTATAAAGAAAAGGCAGCTTATCGAACAAAACGTGGACAGTTAAGTTAAAAACAGGAGACACAACCGTTAAGAACGGTTTTAATAACACCAAAAATTTGGTGCGGATACGTGGTCGTGGGTTAATTGTCCCTAAGTTCACAAAGTTTTGAGGGAAATACTTAAATTTAATTGTAATAAACCTTAACTATCTGAAGCTTGATGGCAAATTAACGATGTACACCATGACTTTGCTGTTCTTATTCTGTATGAAAATTAACAGGATCAAAATTGTATGAAAGATTGTTTTTAGTGCTGAGTCTACCTTTAACTTTTAAGGAAATATGGATCATCATAACTTTCATACACTGAAAAGTTAAAGCATCGATCAGAACTGCGATTGTGTCAGTTACCTAAGACGTCCTGATCAAAGTAAGAGAATTGATCAAGTTCCTTTGGACGTATGCGATTCATGGTGCTCATGTAGAGCTCATACAAACTCATTAAAGTGTTTCGAGTACTCTTTACTCATATATTAAATGTCATTCTTATACTATATGTACTGTTGTAAATAATATTATTTAAAAGTGTGAGATGACTGTGAACACTTTATATATGTATTTATATTCATATAAAACTGCCTTAAACGGTGGTTAAAGTACAGTAGTTATGACAGAATTGTAATTGTACATATTTATTAATACTCGTAGATATGCATTGAGTTTCTGCAACACATTGTAGTCTTGGATAAAGTAGCAGCTAAATGCCTTCTAGTTAACCTTGGTAACGGATTTGAACAATCGAGGTAGTTGGTTGAACGAGGTGGTTCAGTTACAGTTTCCTATGGAAATTTTACATTCCTCCGGCGAGCTGGTCGTTCAGAACTGGTTCATAATACTAACTAAACGCGTGATCGAAAAGTGTTATAGGCTACATTCAACTGATTTATCGTTAGGGTTGTATGAATCTTCCTGCCATTTCGTGTTATTGCATGAACTCCTTGAATAGGTTAAAATAATTGCTTGTACACAATATAACAGACTGAATTCAATTGGTCAAAATCCTGGATACAACTAGGTGCCCATTTCTCGCTAGCTGTTGAATACCATTATAATACAGTATATTCAAAATGTAGTGTACGTTCCTGAAATCGTTATCAAGATGCATATAAGCAAAACAACGAAACGTTACGGGTACGTTATTCTATAACATTTTCTTACCTGTTCAGTTGTGTAAAAATTAAAAAACGCAAATATTTCTTACGATCCTTGCCCAAGCCTAATAAAACTATAATAATATTCATTAGTAATGAAATACAATATAAACTTAAGTATTCAGCGATATAATTATTAACTTTCGCCACAGCAAGCGTGCTTTCAAATCCTGGTTTATTGTAGATTAGAAAACAAGTTAACTTTATTTCCTTATTATAGTTTCAGAAATATGAAGATAAAGCATCATAAATCATCCTGTAAAGTAGGTATAACTGAAATCAGGAGCTGGGGCAGCAGCGGACGTATCCAGTTTGTCTTTGTCATAGTTTATAACTTTGAATAGAGTCGTAGTTGACACAGTGAAGTTTCAAAAAGCAGAATTAGCTTGAAACCTGCTCTTAAACGATTTCCGATATTATAGTTTTAAATGTTTACTTTCAAATCTACAAAACTAAAATTGTTTATTTTCGAAGCCTAGCCTTATTTCATAAGCAATTTACATGGCCTATTATTGTGAGAATCTCAGTTTTTCTTTAAATGAAAATAAGCTGAGAAATGAATAACTATTATAAAAATGAAAGTTTCAATCGTTCTCTTTGTTGTACTACAGAATTGTATGGGGACGTGCAGATGATGTTGAAATGTAGATGTTTTCGAGTTGAAAATAGTCCGTTTATGTAAGATATCTGTTTGCCAGACCAACGTAATCATGTTGGAAACAGATATATTACTTTTACATACATTGCTACTGTAGAAGTGCAATTTGCATTTGTATTAACGAATAAAGGAAGTATGCAGCCTAGCTATGGGAGTGTATAGTCAACATTAATATGATAAAAAGTATGTAGTGTAAATACAAAATACAAGTGTACATTTCACCCATATTTTACATAAGATTAATGATAACCTACTCCAATAGGCGAAGGTACAGCTGCCATACGGATTTGGTTACAAGAAATAAAAATTCAATGGCCACGACGACTTTCCCCTGAAAGGTCTTTTGCAGAATGTTCCCACAGTTACGAAGTATAGAATACTGTCGTCCAATCTAGATTGTGTGATTTAACTATAAACGTGTTAGTGCTTTCTTCTATCGGTTACGTGCACATATCAGATAGATAATAAAAGCGATAACGCCTCTCAAGTTACATTACTTCTTGTACTTTTTTAAATCAAGAATTCAGGCTTTAATATGTTATTACTTTAATGATAGGTATTATCTCAAGAAATATTTTTCATTCATACAACAGTCAACAGAGTTAACGGGGCACCAGATTGATATAACCTGACATCTATATGATTAAAATAAGCCAGTCTATTATAAATGGGTCATGACGAAAATTTAGATGCGTTACTATTGTATAGAAAGTGTTTGGAATAAGTATAAAATAGTTGTGAAAAAGCAGGAACATATTGTAAAAAATGCAAGGGACTTAGAAGAATAATATGGCGCTAGTATGGTGCAGGAATAAATTCTACTAAAGCATGGGAAAGCCTTACAAATTTACTGTAAAGTTCGTGATTAATTCACCGAAACCAAGTAAGGTTTACGGTTGGTTTTTTGAGCTTGTAATATTTGACAGGTACAATAAAGTAATTTACAAAATATGATCAATGTGGTACAAGATCTTTGAAGAAAAGTAAGGTAGGATAAAAAAAGAGCATGGTCATCTAGTGCAGAGTCAGAGAGTTTCGGACCGCTCTCTAATTTATTAGTGCCCGATTACCTTGGTTTTTTGTTGTTGGTAGATGATCGGGGCTCTTTTCTTGCGTCTCTTGCGTCTGGGGCGCTCACACGTATCCTCCATGTCCAAGGTCACGTAGCGATCGTCCGAGAGCCGTCTGCGGACATAAGTGAAAACATGCATTAGGCTCACATTCGGAAAGTACAGAATATAAATGATAGTTTTTGACTGGATAGGCCATCTTGGCAAATGATATGGTCTCATAAGATACTGAAATTTTCACTGTTTTATAGATTTATATCCATGCATTATAAATATTTAAATTAAATTTCATTCCACACTAGGAGCAAGTACTTGAGTAATTTATAATCTATTTATAAAATTGATTATAAAATTTTATTCACCATTTAGCCAACTGACATAACAACAGCAAGATAATGTTCACAACGCAACCGAGTCGAAAATATTTTTACAGTATAAAAAAGTCTTTGTTCTCTGATTTGTTTTTAAATTTTGGTCCTCATTCCTTCATAAATATAAATGCGTTTAAACAAACAGACTGTTGATACGCTGAAAAAGAGATGCGAACTTTTCTGTACAATCTGTAGCCTTTAAAACCTAAATGGCTTCGCAACGTCTTAAAATATAAGAATATTATGGATATAGCATACAAAGACGCAACACCGCCCTGGGCAGTCTGGCGGTTTGCACGTTCAAATTTTGCACGGCAATCGACAGCCGTGATAAATTAAAAAAAACTTGCTAATATAAGTCTGTTAAGTAATTACAATTTTTAAATAGTTGTTTACAAAATTACAAATGTAAGATAATGAATTGTAGAGCTTCCAATGCCGAATATTTGAACCGCCTAGAATAAAATAAGATTCTAGTATTTATTGCAGTTTGGTTGAAAATCGTCTATAACCGGCACTTTTTTTCATTTTTTGTGACATACAACACGCAGTTATTGTTTATAAGCAGCGTGCTTTGTATGTATAAACGCAGAAATAAAGAAGCTAAATTGTAATGTAACTCTCATTATTGTAACTCTTCTAATTTGTGGTTAACGTTCAAACTCGGATCTATAGGTTTTGATCCGAGAGTAGTTAAGTTTGCTGCCTTGCGAGCTTATTAGACCAGACTTTGTTGTATAAATTGTTTGGTTTAAAGTACAAACGCCGAAACGTCATGGACAGAACGCTTTAGAGTATTGAATGGATAATGTAGTTTGCTCCATTTCTTATCGTTATCCACACAAAATATTCCTCGTAAATAGAGGTTCACGGTTACGATCCAAAAGTTAATTGAAAAACTTCACCAAATGTTAAGGAAATTCCTTACCGATATAAGTAATTGTACTCTGTCCAGAGACAATTACATAGAGAGAGACCATAGAAACATCAAGTACTCATACTCAGGCCCACCCGAGAGCTCTCTCACACACGTACTCACAGCCCTATTGCTGCTCACCACTCAATCATAGACTGTGTTCCCGATGTTTAGTGTTAATCCTTAAATAGTTACTTTATTTAATATTTAATTTGGTGTTATTAGATGTATAATATTAATACCATAATAAAAAAGAAGTGCAAACGTGTACTTATGAAATAGCTAAACTAACAGACACGTAAATTGTGTTGAAATAATCAGACCAATGCTTTATTACACAGCAAACATTTTTATGTCGTGTTCAGACCCATTTTTCTGTATTATTATTTGGAAATTTTATACATTCAAATTTTAATCTCAATAAACTTTAAAACAATTTCTTTGCGGCAAGTAGTTGATTTTAGAGGCCAGTTATGTAAACATGTATGTGGTTGTAATGTTATTTATTCATGCAGGGACAAGAACTCTCCCATACAGCACAAGAAATTTAATTTAAAACACCATATTGTCATGAAAAACATTAATGTTTTGTAAATATTACCTTAAAGTCAATGTCAATGTAAAAGGGTTAGTTCCTTTACTTTGAACACCTCGCTATTATACGTGTATTGAATGGTGATTGATAATAAAATAGGTGAAATTGTTTTAACAAATCATAAAGCAATTCTTAAAACAAGAATTCGTGAACTAACTTTCCAGCACGTGGATAAGTGTTAGATATGTTGTTGGGTATGTTTACATGTTCGAACACTCATTTAATAAAGGAGTGCGACTCTCCCAGTGACAGTGTGCCGGACCGAGTGGCCCGACACTGGGAGGTGGGTAGGTGGGGTCGATGGTCCGATGTGTGGGTGGAAGGGGAGCGGCGGACGCAATCATCTGATCCCCGGGGCAGCCACACACTCAGCTAAATGTTTGGCCAATGTCACTATAACCCAATTTTGTTAATGGCCAGAGAACCTAGCTGTTGAATCCATTTAGTCAGTTAAGTGACTGTCCCGGTACATTGACGGTACTTTGTAACGTAATCTAATTTTAAACCCATTAAATTTGTTTTAATGCTCGAAACAACGTAATGATTCATTTAAATATTTGTTGAAATAGTTTGCAGGAATTCGTATACTTACAGGTATCCATGAAACCGTTTTCAAAGAAATGGTACGATTCGGGAGTTTAATAATATGAACTTGTACTACTTATAAAGTACAATAATGTGAAATAAGTAAACTAACGAATGTAAAAAAGCTTGAATTTCATGATTTAATTATACTCATCCCGTATTTACAACATACATGTATCAACCAAACATGACCCTTCAATTAATAACTTCCAAAATGGATGACATTAAACGAACACTATAATTTTTAAATGTTACAAGTAGGGTTTACAATTATTTCACAATCCAGGAAACATTTATACCCACAAGTATAAAAATTTAGACCACTACTGTGAGTACAAATTAGTCATTCATTATTTTTCAACGATATTAGACAGTCTTTATCGAAAGACATATTACTATAAATATATGTCGAAGTAAATGAAATGGAAGTAATATTATTGCTACTGTAAGTTGACGTGACTTGTAAAAACCTTACAAATATGCTAAGATGTAATTTTGATAAACTAATTTCAATTAATGCATAAAGTGTTTAAAACTTTACAATCTTTTCAACCACGATTTACTTGGAATCTTCGAAAACCGCTGAACAACGTAGAATCTATTTTTGGAAAGTTAAAGGAAACGTCGATTACAAAGACAGTGCAGCAACTTTAATTATTCAAGAGTTGGTACTGTAGAAACCGGAGAGATGTGGCACTCCCTCGCCCGCACCCCTTCTGTATCCCCGTGACAGCCTTTACCGTGCTGTGTTGCTAAACCTAACTCACTCATACGCAATCGACAATACACTTCACACTGTAGAAACCGGAGAGATGAGGCACACGCCCGCCCTCACCCCTTCTGTATCCCCGTGACAGCCTTTACCGTGCTGTGTTGCTAAACCTAACTCACTCATACGCAATCGACAATACACTTCACACTGTAGAAACCGGAGAGATGAGGCACACGCCCGCCCTCACCCCTTCTGTATCCCCGTGACAGCCTTTACCGTGCTGTGTTGCTAAACCTAACTCACTCATACCCAATCGACAATACACTTCACACTGTAGAAACCAGAGAGATGAGGCACTCCCTCGACCGCACCCCTTCTGTATCCCCGTGACAACCTTTACCGTGCTGTGTTGCTAAACCTAACTCACTCATACGCAATCGACAATACACTTCACACTGTAGAAACCCGGAGAGATGAGGCACACGCCCGCCCTCACCCCTTCTGTATCCCCGTGACAGCCTTTACCGTGCTGTGTTGCTAAACCTAACTCACTCATACGCAATCGACAATACACTTCACACTGTAGAAACCGGAGAGATGAGGCACACGCCCGCCCTCACCCCTTCTGTATCCCCGTGACAGCCTTTACCGTGCTGTGTTGCTAAACCTAACTCACTCATACGCAATCGACAATACACTTCATACTGTAGAAACCGGAGAGATGAGGCACACGCCCGCCATCACCCCTTCTGTAGCCCCGTGACAGCCTTTACCGTGCTGTGTTGCTAAACCTAACTCACTCATTCGCAATCGACAATACACTTCACACTGTAGAAACCGGAGAGATGAGGCACTCCGTCGCCCGCACCCCTTCTGTATCCCCGTGACAGCCTTTACCGTGCTGTGTTGCTAAACCTAACTCACTCATTCGCAATCGACAATACACTTCACACTGTAGAAACCGGAGAGATGAGGCACACGCTCGCCCTCAACCCTTCTGTATCCCCGTGACAGCCTCTACCGTGCTGTGTTGCTAAACCTAACTCACTCATACGCAATCGACAATACACTTCACACTGTAGAAACCGGAGAGATGAAGCACACGCTCGCTCTCACCCCTTCTGTTTCCCTGTGACAGCCTTTACCGTGCTGTGTTGCTAAACCTAACTCACTCATACGCAATCGACAATACACTTCATACTGTAGAAACCGGAGAGATGAGGCACACGCTCGCCCTCACCCCTTCTGTTTCCCCGTGACAGCCTTTACCATGCTGTGTTGCTAAACCTAACTCACTCATACGCAATCGACAATACACTTCACACTGTAGAAACCGGAGAGATGAGGCACACGCTCGCCCTCACCCCTTCTGTTTCCCCGTGACAGCCTTTACCGTGCTGTGTTGCTAAACCTAACTCACTCATACGCAATCGACAATACACTTCACACTGTAGAAACCGGAGAGATGAGGCACACGCTCGCCCTCACCCCTTCTGTTTCCCCGTGACAGCCTTTACCATGCTGTGTTGCTAAACCTAACTCACTCATACGCAATCGACAATACACTTCACACTGTAGAAACCGGAGAGATGAGGCACACGCTCGCCCTCACCCCTTCTGTTTCCCCGTGACAGCCTTTACCGTGCTGTGTTGCTAAACCTAACTCACTCATACGCAATCGACAATACACTTCACACTGTAGAAACCGGAGAGATGAGGCACACGCTCGCCCTCACCCCTTCTGTTTCCCCGTGACAGCCTTTACCATGCTGTGTTGCTAAACCTAACTCACTCATACGCAATCGACAATACACTTCACACTGTAGAAACCGGAGAGATGTGGCACTCCCTCGCCCGCACCCCTTCTGTATCCCCGTGAAAGCCTTTACCGTGCTGTGAAGCTAAACCTAACTCACTCATACGCAATCGACAATACACTTCACACTGTAGAAACCGGAGAGATGAGGCACACGCTCGCCCTCACCCCTTCTGTATCCCCGTGACAGCCTTTACCATGCTGTGTTGCTAAACCTAACTCACTCATACGCAATCGACAATACACTTCACACTCTAGAAACCGGAGAGATGAGGCATACGCTCGCCCTCACCCCTTCTGTTTCCCCGTGACAGCCTTTACCATGCTGTGTTGCTAAACCTAACTCACTCATACGCAATCGACAATACACTTCATACTGTAGAAACCGGAGAGGTGAGGCACACGCTCGCCCTCAACCCTTCTGTTTCCCCGTGACAGCCTTTACCGTGCTGTGTTGCTAAACCTAACTCACTCATACGCAATCGACAATACACTTCATACTGTAGAAACCGGAGAGATGAGGCACACGCTCGCCCTCAACCCTTCTGTTTCCCCGTGACAGCCTTTACCGTGCTGTGTTGCTAAACCTAACTCACTCATACGCAATCGACAATACACTTCATACTATAGAAACCGGAGAGATGAGGCACACGCCCGTCCGCACCCCTTCTGTTTCCCCGTGACAGCCTTTACCATGCTGTGTTGCACATTGGGTTTTGTAGGTGATATAGGGTAAATCGCTACCAATGTAAAGTACCAATGAAGACTTTGTAGGTGTTGTCCGTTTGGTTTTTACGTTATTGTTGATGTAAGAAGCAATGACATCAATTTACATTACTTATTTATTTTTGTCTTTTAAGACCATTGTTGTATTTGTTATGTGAGATCGGCCATAGTTATTGTGGTATTATTGCTGTATTACATTTTGATCACGTGTGAGTAACGCTTGATAAGCCATTTCAGCGAAATTCAGGTATTAAAAAAGATCATCTAACAGCAAATGAATCATATAATAACTTATGTGTGACTGGAATCTTCCAAATGGCATATGCTACAAAACAGAGGCCATAAATAAAGGGTTGAAGTCTCACTCATCTAATCCGTTAGTGTAAACATAGGGCTAGGAAGCAGATAGCTTTGTTAGTAATTGGTTAGTTTGTGGTCGGCCAATCAAGTCGCAGGGTAATGACGAAGCTATTCTGAAAGGGTTGGGAATGGTAGTACTTTAAATATCATGTCATATTTGTCTTATAGTTTTGTGTTTTGTGTGATTTTTCGCTTAGGGCACTCTTGACTGCACTTAAACCCATAAGTACTTTGGGAGTGATAGGGTATTCAAAATGGGCAATGGGAGTTGGGGAACTCCTACCCTCTCGAGATCTCAAGGTACAGCAAGTGTCCGGATTTTTTCCGGATAGTGGGAGTTGTCTCAACCATGCCATTTTGGAAGTAAGGGAGGCTTTTCCACTTCCAGACAAAGAGGTAAGAGACAATGCTTTTTACGTTTAGGCTTACAAATACCTTTGAAATTTAGGGAGCGCCATCCACTCCAACATTAAACTAGACCTATCGACCAAATTATCCAATTATACCACAATTTAGACATCTGCGGTTAGTAATGCGCCAATCCCGGACATCAAATTGTTGCCAAGATAAGTAACACATTGGATTTTTAAAAGGGTTCTATTGGTAGCTATAAACAAGGCAAAAGTAAATCCTTCAAGTGAAAACCCATATTTATTATTTAAGTGGTAATACTTATAAAAAATCACGCAATAAAACAAATGATGAAGAAATATTCAAACAACATCATTGTCAAGGAAACAGGGTTTTTTCCAGACATTTGCCATCGTTCAGTGAAACAAAAAATCAGTAACACTGTTTCGAGATTTGCAATCTGATCTATTCTTCAGGTAACTTAACACATAATTAAAAACCAGGTTAAAATAAACAAATCATACCAGAGCGTTGTGACACACGTAAGTCAGGAATCACAACCACCATGTTGTGTGTCAACTTCACTAACTCTAAAACATGCACTTAATAAAAGACTAAACAAAACACTATTTATTAAAACTGAACCACAAAATACAGGTCACATGTCTGCATTCGCCGACCAACCACCTACGACTGTTTCTCTGAACGAAGGGAAATATCTGGAAAAATCCTGTTTACTTCACAATCCTTCCATTGTCAAAAACAAACTAAGAACATAATTGTATCATTAATATTTTTTATTCCAACTCTTTACACAATTAACTTTGGTTAAAGCGTAACATGACTAAAATAATCGAGCTTATTATTGAAGGTTTTAACTTGCTACATTACTCCCATATTTTAATTTTAATTTACGTTGTAGAAAAGAATATTAACAAAAATTAAAACTTCTCTTTATGTGAAATGCGTCAAGGATGCTGGTTCCGTGCATGTAAATAATTACAGCGTTCTCTGGAAACTGAATTAGTTTTAACTACCCAACTAAGATGACGAAACAAATATAAAAATATACTTCCCTCAAAAGACAGTAAAAGAAAATTGAGCTAGTTTCGGCATGACGCGTAACACCATCAGGGGTAACGTAAAACGTAAAATTTTAACTCTTTCAACCATTGATGTTACTAATTTTCATTAAAGAATATTTACAGTTCTAAGAACAATGTACGTTTACACACACGAAGTGGCTATAACATAGGATCTTACGAAGCATTTTCACAGAACGGCTAGAGTTAAACTGGCGTTACGTAATTACCACTCCAGAGCCAAGGACGTAAAATAATCTTATCATTATCAGCAGAAATATCTGTGTACTGATGTATATGTAGTTTAATGTAATATGTCGTGAGAACTGATTTCAGAGCTCATCAATTTGAATTTCTTCTAACTCGTTAATATCCTTTATTACAAACTTGTAGTACTTTCTACTACAACTTTCTTCGGCGATATAACTACTGTAACTACTGGCAGTGTAAGTGTTATACGTAAATTAACGTGTTATACGCCTGTTAAACCAAATGGCGGGTAATAATAACTGTTGGTGAGTAACGCCCATAAATTTAACTCATGGTAACTCAATAATTATAAATGATATTATACTATTATACTTATCACTGTAAGGCAAAGGCCTGTACAGACCTTGAACGTTTGGAAATATCTGTTGGTTGAGTAACTCCTAAGAATAGATTTAACACTGTAAGTTCAAGACCTGTACAGACTAAGAACCTCAAGAAAGAACTGTTTGGTGAGTAATGCATGAAATGAAATCAAAGAGAACATAAGAACTAAACTGATATTATACTATTATATTTAACACTGTAAACTCAAGGCCTGTACAGACACCGAACGTCCGGAAATAACTTTTGTGTGAGTAATGACTAAACATGGATCTCATGGGAACATACGAATTTGGATAACATTATTTATACTAATATATTTAACACTGTAAGTTCAAGGTCTGTGCATAACTCGAACATCAGTAATAACTGTTGTGTGAGTCGTGTACGAAATGAAATATATGGGTTCATACTAGCTAACCTGACATAACATTATTATATTTCACAATATAAGCCTTTACAGGCTCCAAAAATCGGGATGTAACTATTGGGTAAGCATTGTCGAGGGATTGATCTCATGGGAACATAGGAGTTAAACTGACATTATCCTATTATATTTAACACTGAAACCCAAGCCTTGTACAGACCCCGATTGTCAAGTAATAACTGATTGGTGAGTAATGTATTTAAGTAGATCTCATGGGAACATACTTACTACACTGAAATTACACTACTATAACTCTGTAAGCTCAAGAGCTGGTCAGACCCCGATTGTCGAGTAATAATTGATGGGTGAGTAATGTATTTAGGTGGATCTCATGGGAACATACTTATTACAATGACATTATACTACTATATTTAACACTGTAAACAAGGCCTGCACAGACCCCGAACGGGTAATAAAAGTTTGGTACGAACATTTTACGCACCTGATATCACTGTTGGGTTGCATAAAAATGTAATAGTGACTGGATAAAAAATATTTAATAAGTGACTGTTTTAATTGTAATCGGTTGCTCTGCGTATAGAACCAGTAAGAAAGTTCTATAACTACACACTTCTTGTTTTAAATGAACCGTTTGGAGTAACGACTGTCCTCATGTATTCCTATGGTTAATGCAAGGAAAATTTTGTTTACTTAACGTGTCTCGTATACGAGAAATCGTTATGCGTTGCATTTTGAGCATTTATAGTAATATTAATTTTTTAAGAAAATTCATTGTCTAACAAAATTGGTCCTGTGTATACTTCTTTAGCTATTAAGAAGGTAAAAATGTACTATTTTGCCCAGTCGAAAGTCAAAACATATTATGATAAAAAATTATTGCAATAATCAACAACGATTATTTTTCCAAATATTCTACAAACAACATATAAAAGAATGTTTGATTAGACAATGCTCTACTGGGCGTTACATGGATAAACAAAGCAATACAAACAGTGGTTGGGACATCACCTGTCACCTCTCACCCTCAACAAGTTGTCGTAGCGTCCTTACTGATTCGAGTTTAGACCGGAGTGTTGTGTTTGTGTATTAATCAAATAAATAAGGATAAGGATTGTTCCAGAGGTTATTCATAAGATAATCGATCTATAGGCTAAAGTTTTGTAAATGAGTGTACCTTTGACATTTTAAAATGTTATTAACAAGCTATAGGTGTAGTTACTGAACCAATTTACTATCCACAAACATTACTGTAGCTTGTCGCTAATAAAATGTATTTGCTGTTTACATGTCTTGTAAGTAACTGATTAGACATTTTAAAAGACGTGGAAATGTATTGAAAACTATTTAGTGTGAAAGTTTAAATGCCAAAAATTGTTCATTAACAACATCCTTAATTTGGCGAAATAGAAACTATAAGGTTGTATTAATTAATTTTTAGCTAGCCTATATACATTTGTTTAGATTTTTAAAATGCAAATAATGTTTAAATGTATAATTGTTTTGATACTGATCTTTTTCAGTGATTTTTTAGTAGGGTGGTCATCAACTATTTTGGGCAACATTTGGACTTTTATAAATTTTTCATAAAAGTAACAATGAAAAACCTGTTAAAACTGTTGATTTAGGATTTGTTAACACCCTTTACATTTACCGCAATTTTGCAGCAATTTTATGTACATTGAATGTTTTTTTCAAATCATCTGTGTCAAGAGAGTTTTAAAATGAGGTACCACATGCCCCACTTTTACACTTAAAACTTTCTCAAAAACAACCCCACACTCCAAAAATCCCTAAAAGCCAGGTTCTAAATAATTTTATCGAATTTTTTGCTACAAAATAGGGGGGGGGGTCCATTTCAAAAGGAGTTTCTATCTTCACCCTGTAGATTATCCCACAGTATATTTTATGTCACTGTTTGTTATAAGCACGATCATCCCTCGATGTTGGTTTCCATCTAAGTAAAGAAACAGTGAGGTAATGACAGTCGTACTGGAAGAAAATGTACCTGAAAATGCTACCATAAGAAATTATTTTGAGTATTCAAGAAACGATAAATAAAAATAGTGAAATGGGAAGTACTATATTATTTTTTGATTAGATTCTTGAACTGTTCAAGCAAACATGGGGAGATGTCATGAAAAGACGGATCGAAAATTGATACTGAAAGTACCACTTTTACAAAAACTAGTCGAGGATGATATATGTCTAACAACCTTAAAATTTGTAGAATGAGCTCGTATTTTAATTCCGTATGACTAAGTTTATCCTAAACTTAATGTAGAACCTTTTTTACAAAAATCTAGTCAGGTTTTGTTTGGGCCTAGTTTATATCCTGCAAATAATTCATGAAAAAGTTGTAATTCAAAGAAGGATTACTTGAATCTTCTCATACACAGACAAAAACCTCTTTTTTACCTCAAACACAGAGCGCTCATGTGTAAGATAACCCCACCCTAACACATACAGATGTTTAATCTATATGGGGGAAATATTTTCTGATACGAAATTTTGTTATCCCTTGCAAATATGCAATACAGAATCAATGGGAGATGAAACTTCAGATGCTGATAGATAAGGCCTGCAGTAGTAGTCATGCGATGATGACTGACACCTAAGGTTAGTTCACACTTTATTATCTATAAACATAATCAGTACATAATCATTTTAGAACACAAATATCTATAAAAATTATAGATAGCAAAGCACAGATAAGCTAACTACTGTAATAGATCAATTTATGATACGTCATTTGCCCAAGATCTTTATTCTTGTGAAATATTTGGTACAGAAGTATTCTCCCACAAAGGCTTAGGCTCTATACTATTATCATGCCATGCCTGATTAAGGATAACAGTCAATACCCTTATTTATTTCATATAATCTATTTATTATTTTTCCATCCATTTATCTTTTCCTTAAGTTTAACAGAAGAGGCCATTTTAATTACAACACCCATGATTGAGATAGAACTGTTTTAAATGATTAAAACTTCGACTAAATAGCTGAACATAGTTACCAGGAATGTACTCTTCACTAAAAATGAATAATTATTCAATAAAAGTTTTCAATAATGCAAAGGTCTACACGATTGGATGATGATATGTATAATGTAACATCATCCATCATGATCAAAAATTTAGACGGAGCAAAACGTTTATGCTGCCAGTTTTGTTAGATATAAACAAACGTATGTTAGAAAGTGTATAACATGAAATGTTATCAGACACCATTTAAATATATATGGTGTCTGATATATTTAAATGAATATTAAACGCAATGCTACGTTACACATTTTTCCCCTTCTCCTCCAGAACCAAACGCTATTTCAGGATATAATTTTTACCAAATTTAGTAAGACATTATTTTATTAGGAGTTCAAGGTTCTATGCTAACTCGACTAATTTGAAATGCAGGTACAGCGAAGTGAGGTGGATCGCGGAGCGGACATGGTTTCCTTCTGGTCGTATTCATGATCGTAAGTGAAATATATTAAAGTAACACTGTTTAAAAAGGTCAGGTAGGCATTGTAGGTACTACGCAGAAGGACGACTGGCCAATGCATAATGTATGTAGAAATATATCATAACTATGTATATGTATGAATATGCGAGCTTAACGCAAATTCTAAGAGTTTTGATAAAGAAATGATACGTACAACTTGGTGTGGACTGAACAGCCATTGGCACAGTGCTCTTCCTCTAGACTGCCATTGCAGAAGTCTGTCTCCGCCACGTCTGGCCGTCCCGTGAGGACGAGGGTGGACCCATCTGCATTACAGAGGGCAGTCTTGCTCTTAGCACCGCGCTTGTGTCGATGGTGGTGATGGTGGTGGTGATGATGGTAGTGGTGGTGGTGGTGGTGATGGTGCCGGTGGTGCCTATAACATCAGTTTGTATCACCATGTAATGTAACGTATTGAAAGAATTTGAATAATGGCCTTTTGTTTATAACAGATAAATTTATTATTACTAAGACGTTAGTAATATTGGATTCCCTTAACGTAAGTGTAGATACATCAAGTTAGTATCTTAATGGAATTGAGCGTACAATTAGAAATGCCATTCTCGTGCATACGTGTAAGTTGATACAGTAAGAATTAAGAAGTAAAAAATGTCTGGTTCTTAGGCTCGCCGTCGCGTCCAAACTAACATAATAATTTTCTGGTTCACAACACGTTGAACATTGCTTTGCAATTGAATTATTTTAATATTTCAGGAATCATTGTGGAGAGTCATTTTTTGCGTTAAAAACATTACACAGAAATTGCCAATAAAATCATTCGTCTGTGTAGGGCACTTTCAACTCACCTAGAATAATTTAACTGTGTAAGCATTGTTTCTAGGCGGTGAGAACCGGGGCACTTTGATGCCAGTAGGAATTGTCATTCCAATCAAAACTAGCAGCTTAGAAGCGTGGTTACAAGGATCTACACAGTGTTAACCGAGGCGTAAATCGCATTAATTGGGAGATTACCGTAAAAGTCGACGACGATCTTATGTTAACTTTAACTGTTTCACTACTTTTAGAAATTGGGTGAACTGGTGAACTCTATATGTAGGTGAACTCTCCACGTTGGTTAGTTGGCATCGTGGCTCGCGCACAACAGCTTGCGTCAGGGTGAGCCATTGTATCCAAACATCATGCAATTGTAGTTCTATTTCCTTCTGTAAATAATCGTCTACGTACATCTAGACTATTGGTTCTCTTCAAAACTGAGTAATAACGAATAAGAGAAAGAGTCAATCGGCACTCTCTCTTTGGTTGATCAAGTTCAGATGGTTTAGTATTTATAGATACTGTGTAAATTTAAAAGAACGTTAAGGTTAACGTTAAGAACGTACATTTCCACTGTTAAAGGCAAATACAGCTTGTTTTGAAATGTTTCCATATTTCTCCAGTTGTATGTTTGTAAATTCCAAGTAATGTTCATTATTATGGGTTCACCATCTGGTATGCAGCCTGGATTACAGCTAATAGTTAAAACATAAAGTAACTCATTACTGTCATTTTTAAATTTTAGTCACCAACTTAATTTGAAGTTAAGTTTTCTTCTCTACGTAACTGGATTTTTGTTGGGCAGTGGAATTTAGATCTCCGACCAAGTTAATAATTTAAAGAATTAATCAAAAGGCTGAAGTGCACGGAAAACTGAAAAATTGAAAGACTGGTACTGGCGTTAGAAAATCTCTAGAGAAAATTTTGCCTTTCACACACAACCGCTGGCAAATAATAATTTTTTGTCATTAGTTTTTTGAGTCAAGAATTTAAAATCACAGTATTCACAGAACTCCAAGTGAATATATATATATATATATAAGTAGATATATATATATATGCCGGTCCTGGACCACTTTTAGACCCGACCGAAAATCAATGTAAAGTCCGGTCCAATGCACCATAAAGGAAGCTCAGAAACAACACAGCAAATCTCAATGAAAAAGTAACCGAGTCTACATCAGTTCGTCTCCAAAAGCAATCCAGGACCGGCATATATAGTCAGGGTCTGAACATTAAGAAGAACATTAATAAGTATTCAATATAGAAAAATATATATCTACCCTAGTGAATCATAAATGAATCTGAGGAATCACGAATGAAAAATAACCGAATCTATAGCTGTTTGCTTCTACTTCCTTAAGCTGTTTTAATGTAAAATCTATTACTAATGTTGTTAAATCTCCTTAGAATCAATGTAAAATCTTAGAAATCTTAATCTTTATTCTACAAAGTTAATTGTAACACATTCTTTGTCTTTTATTGTCTTTTTCCGAGTAACAATCAAGTGTAATTTATCATTTTTATTCAATTCTTTAATCTTTTTTTCATCCAAAACAGTCAAAAATCTATTTGGAAAATGTACTTTGAAATCTTCCAATTCTGCTATGATTGTAAACCCGAATTTATCTTTCATTTTCTCCAATGTCACAATTTTGTATTTCTTATTTTCTTCTAAATCAATTAATTTCTTATATTCTTTAAATCTTAGTTCGCCAACTTCATTTAATTCCTTTAGTAGCTCCATTTATAAAGGAAAAAATTGTATTAGTGATTTTCTAAATTCCAGTTTTATAGTGATATTTCTCGAAAAATCACTATAAAATTGAAATTTAAAAAGGCTATAAATAAAATTTTTCTCTTTATAAATAGAAAAATGGAGCAAAGTAAAATAACATGTCCGTTTTGTAAGAAAAAAAATCCTAAAACATAACTATGATCGCCATTAGAATACTAAAATTCATCTAAAAAACAAAGGCATTTACGAGAAAAAATTAAATTATTTGAGGAATTGGGCTAAAGACAATCAAATTGTCGATCACGGAAAGATGTATAATATAGAAAAATTAAGAGAATTAAAGAGAAATTTTAAGAAGAAAAAGAAAAATTTCGAGCTATTTAATGATGAAAAAATTAATTCAATCTCTGAAAAATTGTCCATTGAAACAAACGATCTGAAATGATCGAAGAAATTGATAAAACTCTTAACGAAAAAACTGAAAATATCATTGATGTCGAAGTTTTATCCTCTATACACGGTCTTTTCAAGCAATAGATATTTAACAAATTTAAACGATAATTCCATGTCAATTTACAAATATCTATCAATTATGCGCCCAGAAATTAAAAGTTTAATAGAAAAATTTCAAGAAAATGTTAAAAATATGAAGGGTTATCTCTCTTTGGAATGTGAATATGAACGAACTTTAGTGAACGGTGAAACACAAACATGTCCAATGCATTTTACTATAAAAGCAGACGAAATCTTCGATGTAAACGATTTTATTACTAAACAATTTAATAAATTAACACATCGTGAACAAACAAATCATCCAAATAAGGGTTCTGGATGGACATTTAAAAGCTGCAAACAGCTAGTTTTGAGCATTAATAAATACGAAATGATGAACGCAGGATCATATATCGATTTACCAAAGAAAATTAAAGATAAAAAAGCTTGTATAAATATCAAAAATAAAGATGATTTTTGCTTTATTTATTCTATCCGATGTGCTATTGAAAAACCCAAGACTCATGTTGACAGAGCAAAGCAATACGAAAAATTCGCCAATGATGAAATATTTTCTGGTTTTGTTTATCCAATGTCCTTAAAAGATATACAGATATTTGAAAAACGAAGTTACAATTCCAAGTATAAGTATCCTAAAATGTCTATCAATGTCTACAGTTTTGATGAAAATATTAAGGTTGTTCCGTTACAAATTTCTGAAAAATATGATGCTGAGTTAAACATTGACTTATTGTATTTTAAACGAGATGACAAATCCCATTATGCTTTGATAACAGATTTAAGTAGATTAGCGAGTTCTCAATTATAAAAAAATGCTCACAAGATGTTCTTGTGTCGAAGATGTTTAAGCCATTTCTACAAATCTAGAGATTTAACAGATCATTTGGAAATTTGTAAAAATCACGAAGTTTGTAAACCAATTATGCCATTTCCTGGTCAAACAACATCATTTCCTAATTATCAAAAGAAGTTTAATCATCCGTACGTTATTTATATGGATTTTGAGAGTATATTAGAGAAAATTCCGACATGCAAGAACAATCCACAAAGATCGACCACAACCAAGATTCAGAAACACATTCCTTATGGATTTACTCTATATTTAGTGTCGAATGTGACCAATCGCATGAACGAACCGATATGTTATCGAGCCAAAAATTAAGAAGATTTGCCAAATGTTCCAAAACAATTGTTTGAAGAGCTCAATAAATTATCGAAGTACATAGCGAAAAAATATAATTCAAAGAACATGAAACCTATGAAATTGACAGAAGAAGAAGAAAGTTCATATCAAAATTGTAACATATGTCATATTTGTGAAACAGAAGGTTTTGATGGTGAAAAGAGATTAAAAGTAAGAGATCACTGTCATTTAAGTGGAAAATTTAGAGGAGTTGCTCATTCAACTTGCAATTTAAATTTGAAATGTCCTCAAAATATTCCAGTTTTCTGTCACAATATGTCAAATTACGATACTCATTTGTACATAAAAGAATTGGCTAAACAATATGGAAATGTTGATTTGATTGCAAACACAGATGAAAAATATATAAATTATTCAGTAAATTCTGGATATGGCTATGAGTTTGACAATGATAAACCAAGAAAGTTTATCAAATTTTCTTTCGCAGACACATTTAGATTCATGGCGTCGTCTATTGAAAAATTAGCTAAAAACCTCAAAAAGATGATTTCAAGCATACAAATCATTTTATACAGGATGGAAGAATATTGAATGAAATTATAGAAAGACAGCCAAATGACGAAGACGTGATTTTTAAAATATTGTCTGGAAAAGGCATATTTCCTTACGAATTTATCGATAGTATTGAAAAACTTGATTACACAGAAGAGCTGAAAATTGAAGATTTCTATTCACTTTTGACAGATGAGATCATATCTGTGAAGGAATTTCAACACTACTTAATGGTTTGAACAAATTAAAACAGAAAAATCTAGGAAATTACTCTGATTTGTACAATATCCAAGATGTATGCTCGCTGATATATTTGAAAATATCAGAAATATTTGCTTAAATTGCTATAAACTTGATCCGGCGCATTATCTGACTGCTCCAAGTCTCGAATGGGACGCAATGTTAAAATTAACGAAAATCGAGCTTATATACTTCTTATAAAATTTCAACAAATAAACAATGAAATTTAGCATAAAAGCGATGAAAAATATCAGATTGTTGGTGTTTTAGTTTATTTTGTAAAAATCGGAATATTTTTCTTATTTTTCTATTATTTAATTTAACATCTCCGATTACATTTAACATATTTATACTATCTAAGTTGTCTGTAATAAATGGCGTTGAACACGTTTTGGTACTTAAAAGTTCTCTGAATTCGTTTTCATTTAAGAATTCGTTTTCAGTTAAGGAAAATATCAACATTTGTTTAACATATTTAGGTAATTCAAAGAAGTCTTTATAACTATTTCCTGTGGTAATTTCTTTAAATGCTAGAAACTGAAGTGATTTTGGAGAGTTCATGTTGTTTGATGACTATTTAGTATAAACATGAACATTTGCGCTGAAAAATGTATATCTCGGCAGAGTTAGTTCCATAATTTCCATTTAGAATAAAAAATCTTTCTATATAAATGGATGAAGAGTATAATGCCAACTGTTACAAATGTTATAACAGAGGAGAAATTATTGATAACAGATATTTAGTTTGTAGAGATTGTAATTTAATTTTGTATGAAAGACCTAAACCTAAGAAAAGAAAATACAAATTAACACATTTGAATATTCTGCCAAATTGCAATATGGAGATAAAAAAACAAACAAAATTTGTTACAGAATTTAGAAAAAAGAATGAAAAATTCGAATTATCTATTGAAAATATTGAAAAGATCAATATGTTATTTGATGAATATATCAGATTTGTTGGTTTAAATACACACATTTATTATGAAAAGATATTACCTGTATTTTTTAATTATCTAGATGTTGAATTTGTCTACGATTTTAAGCCAGAAATCCTCGATGATTTTATAGTACACTTGGAAAAGATAAATAATGAACCTCGTGAAACAATAAAGATGTTGGCAATTCGCTCTACTTCTCGAGTGATTGTTAGAAAATTCCATCATTTCCGTTTATAAGTTTTGATTTATAGTTTATTCGTAGCATATTTGACAAAATTTCAAATAGATTTGGCAACATTTGAAATAGATTTTACATTGATTCTAAGGAGATTTAACATTAAAACTGCTTAACAAAGTAGAAGCAAACAGCTATAGATTCGGTTATTTTTCATTCGTGATTTATGGTTCACTAGAGTAGATATATATATATATATATATATATATATATATATATATATATATATATATATATATATATATATATGCCGGTCCTGGATAGCTTTTAGACACGAACGGATGTAGATTCGGTTAATTTTTCATTGAGATTTGCTGTGTTATTTCTCAGCTTCCTTTATGGTACATTGAACCAGATTTTACAATGATTTTCGGTCGGCTCTAAAAGTGGTCCAGGACCGGCATATATATATCTACTACCATATATATATATATATATATATATATATATATATATATATATATATATATATATATGCGTAAACTACGAAACACACAGACGTTTGTGAACGCTTACGGAAAAGCCATGTTACACGTTTGTGTAACCAATGATGTGTTATCTAATTTATTTGTTTAATCAGATTAAGCTTAATTAAAATCAATGGATCAATTACTAGGCATGACTGCATACACTGGGGTATCGCTAATTCACTAACCAAATAACACCATAAATTTACAGAGTCCATCGAAATAAAGGGATCAAAGAGGTAACTTTGGACTAATTAAAGCACTGGAACTTACTTATAAATTATTATAGGAAGCAGTACCATTAATATCAAATAATGTTGAAGGTAGTAATAAATTATTTAAAAGTACAGTTATTTAAATACAGCTTAAAAGTATTTATTTATTTCGACCGCATTAGTGTGAATGTTAAATAACAGGATTGTTAATATGAAATCACTTAAATACTGTAAGTAATATGGAAAGACATTCTAGTACACCGTGGCATATTAAGCATTTCCACGTAACATTTTTGTTACGTGGTACACATTTTGTTCCCAAAGAGGCCTTTAAAATTGGATATTTTTGGGTTTCCAGGCATTTAACCATGTATATTTAATCACAAGCCAAATATCTAATTAGGAGATAAATTTTATAAATGAATAAGTGAGGAATGTATAAAGAGTTAGTTTTTTTTTAACTGACCACCATTTTAATCTTGGAAAATATAAATGTGACAGAAAAAATTAAGTGGTAAGTCTTTCCTATTTTTAGAGATGTTTTAAAATATCTATATTAAACTTTTAAAAACTGCCGCCATTTTCCAATATGGCCGTTAACTCTCTTTTTCCTGATAGGACAGGAATTTTACTATTAAATCTAGCTTTTTTCTTTATTCTTTATATTGAACAGGCTAAAATTCCTAAATTTTAGATCTTAGATTTATAGTTAGGAATTTTAAAATAGGCGCCTATTATAATTGTGATTTCTCAATGTTAAACTCCTTATGGAATCCTATCATTGTGAGGTCTCTTGTCTTCGTTTTACCGGAAAAATAAAAAATTGTAATGAATAAAAAAGTCCAAAAATTACTTTTCCTGTAGAAAATAATTACAATACGAAAGGTGTTTTAAGAGAAACAAAACAAAGTAGACCACTATATTGGAAAATGGTGGCAGTTTTAACAGTTTGATAAACTTATATTTTATATCTTTATAAATCCATTAGTCATTCGTTGAAACTGCTTATCACATTAAATGTCATGAAGCTATTATTATACAACATGCTGACTTTTCTGATGCACTTCAAATGCTGTGCAGGATACATCGTATGATAAATAGGACGATAACCGTAAGTCCAATGTGGTCTGTAGGAGGAGACGGAAAAGGCATCGATACTCATGGGGTATGTTTCGTTTCTTTTTTTAATCTTTTACACGCTCCTAGTAAGGAATATTTGGATGACTGAATATTCAAAGTAACCGAATAACCAGATAAACAACCATTATAGATAACTATTTTAGAAGTGCAATGTCAAAGCCAACCACAACAGTTTCTTGTCT
This sequence comes from Homalodisca vitripennis, assembly GCF_021130785.1. Lineage (NCBI taxonomy): Eukaryota > Metazoa > Arthropoda > Insecta > Hemiptera > Cicadellidae > Homalodisca > Homalodisca vitripennis. The sequence continues at coordinate 40,577,333 of NC_060215.1, forward strand.
TACACTTGATACGCGAATTCATCTCCTCGGATTACACAGTCCTTGACGAGTTTTGGGACTCTAGGAATGTTTAGGGCGATCTCTAACGGTTCCTCCTAGGCAAGCATATCAACTTTGGTTGATAATACAAATTTACAACCAGAGCTGGAGGGATTGAAAGTCAAGAAATCTTTCAACGTCCCCTATGTGTGGAAATGGAGTAGATAATCAGGGTTTAGTATTTTGAGTAATAATTTCGTATGTGTAATGCTCCATCGTTTTCGTTTATGTTATTATGTTACTTAATAGTTAATAGCCATTCAGTTACAACCATGGAAATCTGCTAAGTCTTTTGACATTTAATGAGTTCTAAAAACAGAGCATTTAAAAGAAATTTAAAGTATAACTTCTATAGAACCCTACAGATCCTTCTTCAAATGTAGTCTTTTTATGTCCATCTCTGCGATATCACCTGAAAAGAAGGTTCTATAGAGTTGAAATGTGGTACAAAAATAGGTTCCTCTTGATCCAAGCAAGGGGCAAAAGGTCTAAATGAAAAGAGAAACAATTCAATTATAACTTTTTACTTCGCTTGTAAGGGCGTCCATGATGGCAATGATAAAAACAGAGATAAAAGTCTTTGGAAACAAGCTCAGTGCTTTTTGAAAAATGGATAAACATATAAAAGTTTTCAGTAAGTATTATCAACACATGTAATGAAGTAAGTTGGCTTAATTGGTCGATAAGTTGTTACATTATGTTAAAAATTTATATATTCCAGGTTTATTTTGCACATCAATTAGGCTAAATAGTGCTAATTTAGCAAGGGATGATACATAATTAAGTAAGTATTAAGTATTAATGAAAAGGAACATTTTAATCTAAAGGGAGTGATTTTTCGTACTTGGCCTTCAAGTAGTATATGGTGTAGGATATAATAATTCTTATTATTCGATGAAGATCTTTATTAGAATACTGTATAAAATACAGAATTGAATTGTTTTTTCTGCAACAGTTTTCGACTATGAATAATGAAATAGAATTAAATTAAAAAATACAATTTTTAGGCCAAAGGAGTGCGATAATTACGGGTTATTAGACGTCGAGAAGACTTGGAGGAGTGACAGATTCGAGATTATAGAGCTCTTGTTGCTGAGGTGCTCCTTATACGTAAGCTTCAAGCACTCTACAGCACACCAAGCCGTGTCTCGCTCCCCATTCAAGAATTCTTGAGGCCCTCTTTACTTTCTTATCAGCTACTTAGGTCAGACAATACACATTCTACAAAACAAGCAGCTTCAACATAAATACTTTTTTAAACCTATGTCAAAGATCATGAAGAATAGCAATATTCTAAAAGTATTTTTAATTACTTAAGAAGTTGATTTGTAGTACATTAAAACTAAATAAATTCGAGGAAAAATATATCTTGTATGATTTACCAAACTAGTTTTAAATTTCCACAAACCATTTTGACATAAATTTAAAATATTTAGAGTGAAGTTGCTAGTAACTGTTTATACATGATACCTTTATTAATTTCCTGCTCTTTTATATAATTTATCTTTCATGATTAAGGTCAGAATCAGTAGATCCATAAAAATAGAGCAAATTGAAATACTTGCATGGATACTACAGGGAAATTCCTCTAAATCCTATAAAAACCCTCTTTATGTTAATCGATGGGTTAAGAGTTTAAAGTTTCGTCTGCACACGCTGTGGTTGAAGTTTAAGTTTTTTGAATTCCTGCTTGCTATTTTCGATTTGTCAGAGTTTAAATTTACCAAGTGAACTTGCGTTCACTGCTGTATTTGTTATAGGTATTTAAGAGATATATACTAATAAAGAGGATTGAAGAACCATTGGAAAAGTTAGAATACAATCTATATTAGGTACATGTTTCTTCTTTGTTGGCTTTCATATTGTGACGTCATCGGTAGTTGAAATTTTCATCTTTGTTTTCATCACGGTGTGTTGGCATTACTAGAATGATTGCAGGAAAGTATTTGCGTGTTATGATGGATGTCATTTTATTTGGTATTGTTCTTTAATTTTGTAATTTCATTGATGCATAGTAACAAAATAAAATACAAAACTAGTGTTTACTAAGCATTTATATTTATACACATATTTTCCGGCACATATAAATAATCTCTTTTAGTTTTAAACGTCTTAACTCATTCATATATATTTAAATACCCTCTCATGACACTCGAAAATGGTCATTCAAAAATAATTTAAATTACTCCCTGAAGGAAGACTAAAACTCATTTCACGATACATTTACTCAGTAGTATTATCTGGAGGTTAACAACTGAAGATATTCTTATAAATACTAAGAAGAATGTCTGTAAAAAATTAGATAAACATTATTAAAGTTATAAGATTAAAATATCTTTACTTCATTTCTTTTACTCAACATTAAATTTTTAAATACAACGCAAAACTAGAATTGGGTATTATGGAATTTGTAAACTTTGAAATGATTAATAACGTGTGTTTTGAAAATTGTCTTGGGAAAATGTTTAAATCATCAAAATTTCAAAGTTACATTATCTTGAATATGAAATAACACCAGGTTTATGAACATTTACCATCGTTACAGCAAAATAAACGACAAGTTTATGTCACATAGAACAGCAACTGAAACAACGTTTAGGGAGCTGGTATCTGCTGCCTTCAAGGAGAACCTTAGAAAATTGTAAACACTTAAAACAAAAACTTTTATTCCCAACTTTGAATTTTGTATGTTTTCACCATGTTTTTAATTCGTCACTTTTTTGCATACTTTATAATCTTATGAACCCTAAAGAAGTCGTGTTTCGGTCAGTTCACATTACACTATTTAATTTAATCCACATAATTTTGTTAACTTTGCAAATTATCTTTAAACAAATAATTCTGAATTTGCTTCTTACTTTTGTATGCTTTTCTGGAAAAACATTTCCAAATTTTGAACAGGAACACTCAAATTAAAGTTTAAAGTATAAATATTTCTATTAATCTCGTAAAAGTATTGGTTGTTGTATTATTGTTTTAAGTGTTGCGTCACAAAAACTATCGAATCACGGAAAATGCATGAAAACGTTACCAAAACCAAAAACATGAAACCAACTTACGTTTTTCTACACTGCCTGTAGCTTGAGTAGATGACTTTAACTTTAAACTAGTGTTTAGCATATAAAATAAATTTTTTCTAACATGCATAGTACTTATCCTTACTTAAAAGGACGATCATCTCCGTTTTCGCGGCAAACTAAAATTATCCCCCAAGATTAATCCAAAAAAGTTCCGAATGGAGTAAATATATAAATAGTTCTTTTTCAATACATATGTTAGTATTCGATTCCTTTATATATTAATAGTGAATAATTTAGAAAGGGATACCTCGATTGTTTTGCAAGCATCTCACAATGTACCTCGAGGAACGTTTTAACTTGTGTCACATATCTTTAGTAAATAAACTAAAATATAATTTAAGAGCTTATTTAAAACGATGTTTTAGTATTTGTAAAACTAAAACACTGAACTAGAAACACCGAGTAAAAATATTGAGAACTAATGCTTGACAAAGTTTTGAAACCGAACTTTGAGTGTTTCTCTGCCACTCTTAATGAAGTGGAATTGACGACGCGACGCATCTCTCTTGATTTTTGTTTATAGACGTATCAATTTTATCCTTAGACACTAAAATATCAAAGCACTAGCAAAGTATATAGACCCTAGTCGTAAATTAGACCTTTTTGGATTTTTCTACAGTAACCAGCGACCTTGATTTTCCTTGAAGATATGACAAAGTAGCTTGGAAAGTAATTTTGTATGTATTCCGAAACAAAACTACTTGGAAGAAGTTTCATTTTCAAACAGTGGAAGTTGACATCAGTGTTTGAAATTTAAATAAAAAATCAACTGAGTCTTTTTAAAACTCATAATTAGTTCCTGCTACCGCCAACATTGTTTAGTCTTACATATTTATATACGAAAGAATAGATTCATTTAAGTAAATGATTGAATTTACATTAATAGTTAATATTATTAGTTAGCTTAACATGTAATGTTTTGTAAAATAAGGAATGTTTTATGTCTTTTCATATTTCGACTGTAAAAAATTGTTCTTAATTTATTCTGCTTAATAGCCGTCTGTAATGGCGGCCATCTTGAATGTAGCCCCTATGTATCATGGTACACGCCATGCATTACGACCTTCTCTTAGTTGTACAATTACGGAAGGTGTCTCATTTTAAAGATATAGTTAATGTGCATCCAAAAACTTTTGATTTTTTTCGATGCACATTAACTATATCTTTTTTTTTTTCGATCTAAAGATGGCTCAGAAATGAACTCAAACTGTTTTGATCTTTATACTTAAAATCTTACTTTTTACAAGAAAAATAGCTTGGACGCGTATTAGTTATATCTTTAAAATGAGACATCTCACACAACGCTACGATCAAGGGAGTAAAAGTGCATGCTTTTTAACATTGTTCATATAGGGCTAAAACTCAAGGTCGTTTTACTAAAGCCGGCTCTTAAGCGTTTTCAGGCCAATAAATGTTAATCAATTAAATTCTCATAAAGAAATAATAAAATTAATTTTGCAATTGATTTCACAATACAAAAATAAGTCTAATTAATGTACACTAAATGTAGACTGTGTGTTGTGTGTGTAACTGTAGTAGTTAGTTTGTGTAATTATTTTGTATTACATGTATTTAATGTAGTTCAAACCAGGCAGTTTATTATTTATACATTTATTATATATATATATATATATATATATATATATATATATATATATATATATATATATATATATATATATATTTATATGTGTGTTCTTAGTTTGATCTACTATATATTACTGACGTAGACACACCACAATTTCTTCAAACAGAGGCTTTAAAACTGCAAACACGCAAGTGTTTGTACTCCACCCTTTGATGTAACGAGAATAACAAAATACAAGTTTGCACATCCCCACCGACACATCGTCAAAAATGGGTGTTACTTCTAGAAAGAATGTATGTTTTCGTCATTTCAGTTATCGCTTTAACGTGACCCCATTACAACTTCATAAACCTCTATGAAAAAAAATACCAATTAACAAAACTGGATAGTGTTGATGAAACCGTACAACTTTTATTTCAAAATGTTTGTAATGAAACTTTGGTCTTCCTGAGAAAATATTTCAATTTTGCGGAACGTTTGGGCTCAGCCTTTAGATCTTCCATCATTAAACCCTTGGATTTAAAACATTCAACACGCAATTTTAACAAAGTAATTTTAGTCATACTCACACAATCAACAACCTAATAATCAGTGATGTTGTTTATTTATATAGCAGACGCCTATATACTTCTCCCATTTTTATTTCCAAGAGCTAAACTGATGTATACTTCTCTAAATATCACATTGATCAAAATTGATACTCATATTATTATTGCGACCTATGCATTAGAGCTATTTTCCATAATATCAATTGAAAGAATAGGTTGATTTTAGTTTAATTTTTAACACTGGTTGTTTTTTTTTTATTCGGTATATCACACATTTTCATTTTTATTATTTCCCTTTATTTTTGTTTCTAAACTTATATTGGGCTTTAATTTTTCCCCTTTTATTACTTTTAAGTAACTGAGTGGTGCAGTTTTTAGCAGCTCCAAAAGGTTACTTATGTGCAGTTATGAGTAGTTAATTCTAACTTTTAAAACATTAAATTGCCCACCATTTTGTACTGGGTTAGGATAGAGACCCAATTTGAGTTGACAGTTATCTTTTATGAGGACCTTCAAAATGAGGGGTCAATTGATGGGGCTTATCATTTAAAATGTGTGAGTTAGCCCCAAATTCCCAGTTTTGGGTTTATTAACTATGTAATTATGCCTAAAAAGTATTTCATAACATGACATAAAGGTGTCCAAAGTTTGGTTTTTCTAGTTGATCCGTTCAAAATACCAAAAAGAGATATTCAATCTGTATATTAATCCTGTATACCGGACGATTCCGCCAAATTGCGCATTTTTTCAGGGTTAATAGGGGATAGGAGTACACAATTTTTTTATATTAAAAAATGGGGTATAAAATGTTTCGTTTCCGAGAAAATTAAGAATTTGTGGAACGCCTCCTAGTAGGAGACACGTAGTGTTCCCTTTGAGATTCGGCCAAAAACGCACATATGCTAAAATAAAACTTTAATTCCTTTGGAATAACATATAAAAGAACCACATAATGTAAAAAAAATGTAAAAAATATTATTGTAACAAATGTTCAAAATTTATCTCGTCAGTGTCGATGCAAATTTGTAACATCGACTGTCTTACATTTTTAAAGTGTAGGGGATTTTCTCCCACTTCTTCTGCTTAATAATAATTTTTTCCATTCTTGTTTGAATTAAGTGGTTCTCTAATGTATAATTAAGAAGAAAGCACATTTAGTTTCAGCAGTTTTGCGTTTCTTTGGCCGATTCTCAAAGGGAACTCCTATGAGGAGGCGATTCGCAAATTCTCAATTTTCTCGGAAACAAAATATTTGATACCCCATGTGTATTGAAAAACATATTTTTATTCGTATCCTTTACCAAACCTGAAAAATTCTTAATTTTTTCGGTATCACCCGGTATACAATAACATTAATGTTGTGGTTCTTGCTTTTCTGGGATTGTTTTTTTACGATTGTCGGTTTAACCACCACCTTTTATGTTATTCGACTTATACCCGGTTCCACCATGGTCAGTGAGACAGAGGCTACTGTAAATTGCTAGCAACTCTTAAAAGTCCGAATTTAAGTGTTAAGTTAAATAAAACGTCACGGGGTGTCTGAGACCCCATAGTGTAAAAATTCATTATTTTTATTATCTTTGGAAATCATTCTGAAATATTTAGTTTTAATTTATGACTAAAAGTTTGAAATTATGATGATTATAAATTACATAGTTTCACACAACATGAAGCATTGCACAATTATTGCTGATAACGGTACAGGACCTTTAAAGCAATTTATATAATGTCCGTACAAACTTTAAATAGAGTTATTTTATTTGCCTGTTGGCTAAACTAAGCTAAATATAATTAAGGGCTTATTTGTAACATAACTATTAAAAGGTTCCCTTCATGGAAAAGCAACAGACACCGAAATGAGTCATTAAACGACATAATTTGTAGGGGGGTGTTGATGCTTTTTATTTAGCAAAGCAAATTTCATGAGGTGTGAGGTTTTACAGATAATGGGAACTGTTCCTGGAGTAAAAATAGTTGGAAGAATCTGAGAGCTTGAGAATAAATAAGTTAACAAGGTCATCCAAGATATTGAAAAGAAGTTTCAATAAAAGGCAAGTTTGAGATCAAGGCAACTTGAGGATGAATATTAAGCAGAAGAAGATCTTGATATGCCATCTTATGGGATTAGTATGATATAGAGTATGAAAATGTTACAATATTGTGTAGGATGGTGTGGTTGTTGGCTTTAGTTACGTTTTCGAAAATTATTTTGCACAAATGATATAGTTTATGAAAATAATGAAAGTCAGTCGAAATTAAGTTAATATTGATCAGTTAGGGTCGTACCACTGGGGGATACTACGTGGAAATACGTTTTGGGTAAATACGTCTTTGCCAACCCGAGTTCATATTTAACGCAACAGTAATTCCTGTTCACATGCAGCTTAATAAATGCCCAATGACCCGAACTAATTTTCGATTAATTATTCATAGTCTGTTTAGAAAGTCCGCGATATCCAGAATATTGTTTATTTGAATGTCATAAATACAATTCCCTGCAACAGATCCATTTCCACTTTCCAATTATTGGCTGTGTGCCAATATTTGCGCAGCTCAATAGCTCTCCATCCAGTCCGTCATTCTCGAGCCTGTGTAACCACACCTATCATGTGACAACTGCATTGTGTTGTCACATTGTAAAATTTGTTTCCACCGTTTGAAGGCAGTGGGTTCGGAATATTGAGGAATAAGTCAAACTTGCATGGCTGCCGAGAGGTGTGTGTATAATTAAAATTAAATTAAAAATACTTTTTCGTTATTAATTCAATAAATTAGTATTTACTATGTAACAACTTTATCTAAGCGATTATACAAATGTCAGGTATGTAATTGTGTTGGGTCTAAGAATATTTTTTTAAATTTTATCTCATTACTGTCAGTATAGATGAATTGCACTTCTGCATATTCTTCAAAAAAATTTTGCGTACACATAAATAATAATAAAACTGTTTTATTAATATGTGTAAAAATCAACGAAGTGTCCAAAATGGTTTCGAACTGAATCATTACACTTTATTTTGGATAGACACTGACACCCTTCTAAATATTATCGCTACGTTTTAGATACTTATATAATTGTATAGTACATTTATAAATGTTCGGTTATCTTTTACATTATTAATTTTAATTTCGTTTGACAATTTAAATGTTTAAAATTTTTATCTATTTAATTTATCTGTTACTTTTGATGTTTGTTACGTTTTAATAATTATTACTAAGTCACATACCAACTTGTAAGTATGTGAAGGAAACAGGATGTTTTCAGACTTTCCCCATCGTTCAGTGATACAAAAACATTGTATCACTGAACGATGAAAAATGTTAAAAAAAGTCCTGTTTTCTTCACAATCCTTTCATCGTCAAAAACAAACTTCAAACAAAGAATTGTAAGTTTGATTGGTACATATTTACCGTGTTAACTAGCTCTTAGGTCTAAGCTATAGTAGGTATGTACTTTGTAGCGTCCTGTAGCACGTGGGTGAAAGCACTGACGCCTTCAATCATGTAGCGCTACCGTTAGAATATAAGGCTCGACCTTATTGCAATGTCTATCAAACTTTCTTACAGAGTTTGAAGATACGACGATTATTGAGTGTTGAAAGAAAACCAACGTCCAGAGATTCGAAGTACGTTTCCTCAATTACATACAATATCATAGAACAAAATACGCCAATAAGGTAAAGAAGCTGAGGGGATCGAACCGAGAGACATGTCTTATTTATTTATTTATTAACGGCAATATACCATTTTACATATAAGGATATTAAGATAACAATATATATTATAGAAAAAAATACAAAAGTAATAAATAAGGAAACAATACAATAACATGTTGCAAGCACGCCAACCAACATGTGTAGCTATAAGCCAAATCAATAAGCAAACTTAGTACTGAAACAGTGGTTCGATAAATAGTGTTAACACAAGGAAAAATCATTTATATAACAATAACAGTATTAACAATAATAGCAAACATAACCGTAACAATGAAACAACGCTAACGTACATTAACATAAAGCAACCAGTAAACTCGTGGTAATAAATAACATTAATAGACTATATAAGGTAATCGAATCTAATAATAATAAACAAAATATAGAAGATAAGGTATACAACACTATAAACAATAATATAATTATAACGACTTAGAAAGTAAATTGATTAGACTCAGATGGAAGCGAGAGGGCTTGCCTCCTGAAAGTCTGGTGGGTCATTCCAAAGAACTCCAGTTGAAGATCCATTTCTCAAGCGCATAAGACGAGGGACTGTGCTGTGGTAGGCATACACAGTGTGATAGTGATGTCTGCTAAAAGTCTGTGTCAGGCGAGTTTTCTGTGGAATATGGATGTCGATCAGCTGATGGAGCTCGGGGCTGTTAAGTAAGCCTTCATTCGTGTGTGGTCGTTCATTCTGATAGGTAGTCAACGTACTGTTAAAGAACTTCTTTGCAGCCTCGTGAGATTAGCGTCCATCCCTTGTTTGTCAAGAAAGAAGAGAGAAGGCCTGCCGGCGAAACCTGGTGAAGTCCATCGAAGAACAGGTCACACCCAGGACGCAACCTGATTTCCCAGGCGAATAAACCTTGCGAAAGGACTGTTTGAAGTCGAAGTTGGTTGAGTGGTATCTTCGACCCAGCAGATCTCGAGATCTTGTGTTTGCCGGGAACTCTGAGGTCGATTTTCAGCTAGGAGATCTGGACAGTTCATGCGACCATTCACTATCTTCCAGAGAAGGACAACATCAGCCACGTCACGTCGCAGGGCAAAGAGGTGACAAGTTCAGATTGCTGGACAGTTCCTCCACAGGCACATCAAGATAGGTAAAACCCAGCCGGACACCAATCAAGCGAAGAAAACGCCTTTGTAGAGCCTCCAGTCTCGTCCTATTGCCAACAGTGTAAGGCGAACCACACGGGACTTGCATATTCCACAAGCTGTCTCACAAGGGAACAATACAGAGAGAGCGAAGAGCAGAAGGGTTGTCGATGCCTCTGGAGAATCTTGCTATGAAACCAAGCATCTTGTTTGCTTTGCTACTGTGATGTGGTCTATATGTCCAGAAAATCCCATGTCGCTAGCAAATATAACGCCTAGGTCTTTTATACACTGGGACCGTGGAATGGATGTACCAGAAATGGAGTATACGTATATGACTGGGGATTTGATGCGGTGATAAGTTATACAAGAGCACTTACTGGGATTTACAGACATGTTATTCCTGACACCACCAATCCTCAATTTCGGAAAGGCTATTTTGAATTTCTTGAGAGTCTTCTGGTGTAGACACAGTGATGAAAATCTTCAGGTCGTCAGCAAATTGTAAGGCCTTTACAGTTAATTTGTCTAGTAGGTCATTGACAAAGACATTGAAGAGGCAAGGTCCCAGCAAAAGAACCCTGTGGGAACTCCTGAAGAAGGTGAGAACTGAGTGGAAGTGGCGGAACCAATCCTCACGACCAGAGAAACGTTTTTGAAGATAACTAGAAATTCCATGACAAAAGAGGTGGTTCAGCCACTCCGTTAAACCCAGCAACTTAGACACAAGAATTGTGTGGTCGACCTTGTCGAAGGCTTTTGCCATATCGATGTAGGCTGTATCAACTTGGTAGTTCTTGCGAAAAGCATACAAAACATATTCTTGAAAGAGCAGGAGGTTGGAGACAGTAGAATTGCCCTTCATAAAACCATGTTGGGAAGGATGGATTATTTTGGATAAAAAATGGATTCAGATCTACCACGATACTTTCAAAAACTTTGCCAACTGCCGGCAGAATAGTGATTGGACGGTAGTTACGTATGTCGCTGGGATCATTTGCTTTATGTAAAGGAATGATGAAGCCCAACTTTAAAGAGCTAGGGAAGATTCCTTTGTTAAGTGATTCATTGACCAACACTGTGAGGGGCTCAGCTAAGAGAGATCGGCAGTGATGAAGCATAGATGGCGGTATATTGTCAATTCCAGCTCCCTTTGTAGTGTCCCAGATTCTTAAGCTTGCTGAGAACTTCTTCTGTTGAGGTTGTTATGACACAAAGAGCATCGAAGACGGGATAGCTAAAGCTAGGTGAAACTCGTAACGAGGGAGAGAGTAGACTGAGTTGAAATAACTGGAGAAACAGCTGACATATGCTTGTTGTGTCACTGGCTACTTCATCATCTAAATGCAGACTAGATGGCATATCAGGAGTATTTCTTTGAGCTTTAACTAGTCCCCAGAAAGCTCGTGGATTAGAAGATATGTTTGATTGAACATTGGACAAATATCGAATGTGGCATTCACGAGACAGCGACCTACAAGTATCTCTCAGCCTCGAGAACTCATAATAATGGGCAAGATTGAAAACTTCTCTTGAAACGTGGCATGCGCAGCTTTCTTTTCGATAATGCATTTTTTAAGGTCATTATTAAACCACCTAGGGAAGATACCAAATTTCTTCAACGGACTTGCATTTTTGACGATTTTCTCTAAGGAAATCTCCAGAATGTCGAACTTTTCATCAACTGAGATCGGCTGGTGAATAAATCCCATATCTGCCTCCTGTAGGACTGTAAAAGCAGCAGGGAGTATAGCATTTCCCCAAGTTGTAGTCGCTGTAGCTGTTGTCACAAGTAGAGGGCATATAGCACTCAAGAGTATGGGACAGAGGAGGATGATGAATTTCAGGTTTAATCAACCAATCATTAGCCCTGCTAACTTGCACCTCACTATCAGAATTGAAAGACCAAGTCCAATGTTACTCCTCTATGGTTTTTGAACATGATTTATCTGGAAGAGAGAGTGCAGAGAAGACATGTCACGGAGGTATTCGCTGCAATGTTGAGGGAGGCCAGATACAGGTAAATTGACATCGAAGTGAGGCAAGTTGAAGTCTCCAAAAATGAGTGTCTTCTTTGGGAAATTTGCCAATTCGACTGTCTCAGTAACCACATCACAGAAATTCACGGTAAACAGAAAGAGGACTTGAAGGGGGGAATGTAGAAGAACGCAAAAAGAAGAAGATCAAAACCAAATCCTAATTTCACAAGGGCAAAGACGCTTTCGATGTTGAATCCAGAGTATAGTCGCTTAGACAAAAGCTTCTTACGAACTGCAAGTAGGGTTCCTCCACCAGAACTTTTGTGACTTGTAGCAGCAGACCTATCACATCTATGAACAATGAAGTCAGTATCACCAACAACTTCGGAGTCGGGGATATCAGGAGAGAGATTTGTTTCACATAGTAGAATAACATCATCAAGGCATGCAGATAAAATTATTTTTTAACTCAATAAGCTTTGAACGAAGACCATTTACATTTTGGCAGTAAACATTCAGAGAAACATGCTGCTGCTTACCGTTGGAATTTATTCGTTTTTTGGCACAATAGAAGGCGTTCCATTCTTATATCTAATCGTTAGGGAAGTATCACCGGCATCCTGTTTGGACTTTAAGGTGGCACGAAGAGTCTCCAGATGTCTTTTCTCTCGAGGAGTGCGGTCATGAGAGATTGAATATTCACGCATGCTATTAGGAACATCATTTTCCTTGAAGTTTTTGAAAATGTGAATAGCAGTGCCTTCAGACGGCATAAAAAGCATGAGAGGACGATTTGTCCTTTTTTCCCCAATCTAAAATGACGAACATCTGAATACTGAACATTAGATTTCAAATGAGCTAGAAAAATCCTGGACAAAAACGGCATCCGCAGTTTTTGAGTTTTTGAGATTGTGTTTGAATCGGGGATGTTATGTACAATAACATTTTTGGCACGTCGATTACGGATCGTTGCATTCCGATAAAACATCCTTCAAAAAGCTGATCACTACCCGCTACCTGTTTTATCCTTGATAGTGCTTATTTTCAGATTCAACATAGGCCAAGCGAGGCTCAAGTTCCAGAGAATCTTGCAAGAGAATCTGCGATGGAGCGTTACCAATTGTGATAGTGGACTGTTTAGACCTATGGCCTGCTCGACTGAAGGATATCGACGTGGCTACTACAATTATTTGTTTATTATTGCCAGATCAATAGGTATATCCCCGTACAGCACATATATTGCCATGTTGTGCTAGACAGAGTCTGACAGACAAGTTTCACCATGTAAAAGAACTATGTAGAAGTCAAGATTTACATGGTGACAATGAAAATGATGGATATAGGCAAGGACACTAATCAGGGCTTAATTATATTTCTTCCATGAGCGAACTAGGCCTTGTCATACTCAACGCGTGTTGCGATGCAGAAAATTGCTAATTTATTAATAAAAGCATTATGTTTCTTGATTCCCGTTTTCCAGAGAGACAGTTGAACATACCTGTGGCTATCCGGAGACTGGGAACCTGCCTTGGACAGGCGGGCTGGGGAGTCCGGCGGTCGGTGGTAGCGGGTCCTGCCCGCCTTCATGGCCACCACCTTGCTGTCCACCAGTGCCGCCAATAATGACTCCAGCTGCACCATCTTCCACGCACCGTCCTGCAAAAATCAGGCACTCTTGTAACGTAAACTACTGAAGGATCTTATGTCTAGAAAGACTTTAATACTAACTAGGGTTTCAGCCACATTCCAAGTCCGTTCACTAATTTCAGTTGGTTACTACTTAGATTAGTATTTTACTAAGTAGTCCCTTAAGATTCATCATAAAGTTTACATGGTTTGAGTGGGAAGCAGATAATGATAGATTATCAAGCCTAAAGTTATATGTAGGAAATTATCACAAAGTAAATCTTGTCTGTTTCTTTAGTTGAATTTTAACCCCCTAGATAGATGTTTGAGTAAGTATGAAGTCTTATATACTATAATACATGATAAAAAGCATCAAATTGGATACTAAAATAAGTAACATGCATAAGAAAATTCAGGTAAATTAAAATAGAGAATAAAAAAAGTTTGTAAAATGTGTTTACAAACTGCAAATACTAATGTTACAATTAAAGTAATACAATATTGTATAGAAATGTGAATGTTTGATAAATAATACATAAATGTGTAATAATTTTATTTCAATTCGTATTTAGCATCAAACCTATAAAACCTAAATAACACATACATACTAATTATAAAATCTACAGAATTGATGGATGGGTCTACTTCAAATTTCGGATCTACATTTCGTATCACGGAGAAACAACCTTTTAAAAATTGAGTTATCCATTATCGCAAATCCAAAATATAAGAGCCTTTGAATCACGAGATATTTACAAATTTTGAGACACGGTTTAAAGTTAGGAATCTGTTGGTCATGAGTGCTAACTGAGACACAGATTCCAAATCTTCGTGCTTCAGCTGCGAACACCATTATTCCCAAGTCTTTTAAATAACGAAAGTTCTCAACTATTCAACTAAGACTTCAAAACTTAAACCACCAGTCGTGTTTAGAGCCAGTGCTTCCACATAAAGAAACGTTTTAAAATAACTTCTCGATTACTAAACAATTCAATCGGCGAGCACTTTTTTATAACATCTCGAACTTTACCTAAGTAATAGAAGATGTCAGAAGTTTTTTTAATGAAGAGGCCAATAATAACAATAATACTCTTGTTAGCCTTATTCTTCCCGTCTCGTGGGCCACTGGTCATACACAACAAAAAGGAGAGCTGGACAGTAGCCTACAAGGCCGACAATACCGATAAAAAATGCAGTGGCCTAAAACAGGATTTTAACAGGATCACCTACTCAGATAAAAAAAAAAAAACGAATCCTAAACCCATATTAATAATACAATCAATACCCATTACAGTTGGCGTTTGTTGTTATTTAAAAACTTGTCTAAAGCAGACCCTAACTTCACGGTATGCTGCTGTGAGTAGTAAATTACACAATTAAAAGCGATCAATTTGTATTAGAACGTTTTTTTCGTGCAGTTCATGAAGAATAGGAATTCTATTTGGTTAATTTTAACTATTACTCAAATTCAATGTTACAGTGTTTATAACTATTGGTCAAAACCAAAAACACTAATCACACTCATTGACATTCCAAACCATACACATTATTTAGAACCCCATTAAATAAAATTATTCTAAGTTTAAAAATAATATTTAAACACTTTTGTAATATCAAAAGACAATTTAAAATGTATATTTTGTATATTTTTCTGATTCTCGTAAAAATTAAGAATGTGGCTCAACCCCATTAGTCTATACCATCGAAAACCATTAGTAATTATAGTCAAATTACAGTTCAAATTTTAATTTTATAAAACTAATAATGTTTTAAAGACATTTTCTATTAATATAATGCAATATTTAACAAGTCTAGTACTCATGAATATAAGACATAAACATGAAAATACACTATTTTTTTAGCGTAGTATTTCTCTCTTGTGTAACTCAAATCTATAATATTTTTTGTCAAAATATTTAATAACTAAAATGTTAAAATAATATTTAACCGAAATAAGAATTTTTTGAAATATACGTTCATGTACTCCATCAATAGTTAACGACATATTCAAATTGGTAACTACAATTATTATTATGAAATGAAGGAAATGTTGATTTATGCGTGCTAGATGGAAACAACAAACGAATCTAAGTAAAGCAACATCTTAATTAAGTTTGGGAAGCCTTAGTTAACCCGAGCTAAACCACAGTAAACAGAAGTGTGGTGTTTCTCAAGTCGGGCTCCCAATTAACATAAGTGCTCTAGTGTAGCTTTTCCCTAAACAGCCTTGTTGGAAGTGTTTGGTGTGCGAGTTCATGTACAAACAGTGTCTTCAAACGAGATCATTTGCGTTCCAATTTCTGGGTAAGCGTGTGTCTACCTTGTGACTGTGATACTCAGTACAATACCTACAATTTCCCACGGATGCATATTCTCTTACAACACAAAGGCTATCTCTCAAATTTTAAAGTTGGGCTCTGCGAGCAATCAGTAATATACCACAATTGTTCCTCGGATAACTATTTTGAGTGACTGTGAAATTTATAAATTCACAGGTTCTAGATAAGCCTCGTATATCTCTTTTGGGTCACATGAGCCGATCACACATCCAAAACTGTGCTACTCAGTAAACAAATTAATTTTTTTAAATACGTTTGCAGTCAAAAGAACCGATACCACATCCAAAACTATAATGCTACTCAGTAAAAAAATTAATTAATCAAAATACCTTTACAGTCACATGAACCGATCACACATTCAAAACTGTGCTACTCAGTAAAAAAATGAATTGCCTTGAATACATATAATATACATAATTGCCTTTACAGTCATATACACCAATCAAATATCCATAACTGACCTATTATTAACTAAAAACTCCATAAATGCCCCTCGTATAATCTTTCATCCATTTACTAGGCATTCACAGAAAGTAAGTGTGCTGAAGCTCTGACGGCCGCGGACCGGAAGGATTTTTTCGACATGTTGGCTACACTGTTGTGTAGCCTAATTCCTCTCCTCCATAAGACCGGTTCGAGGTCAGTACGCTGAGAACTGTCGATGTGAGAATACGTTTCGTGAAAAATATCAATCCAATTGACCGCCAAGTGCGAAATGCGCAGTTTCATCCGTTATCTCGTATGGAAGGGTATAACTGCGGTTGAGATTTATAATGAGGTAACCTGCATTATTCCAAACAATGGAGCGGAGAAATGTATCTCTGTTGAGTTTGTAGTGTCTCAAAAACTTTTGCCCGGCCTTTACTCAATTAAAATTGTGTTGGTCTGTTAGCTGTTTTAGGATCCACCTCGCGGACATTTTCCGATATCCGAGGGTTTCTGAGCTGGTTTCGTGTAGCAGAGATCTGGAAATTTGTGAAATATCACAAAAATTTCATTAACATTCAGTCTGTGACCGTTACGGAACACAAACCAGACTTCCAGAATTCAGACTGACATTTTTCACAAAACATACTGTCGCATCGACAGATCTCAACATACTGACCTAAAACTGGTCTCGTTGTGAAGGCTAGAAATCAGGTTACACAACAATGTAGCCCACATATCGAGAAACATTACTTCTGGCCGTGAGAGAGCACATACTTTCTGGATTATCAGAGTTTCTGCATTATCTTTGAAAGCTTCTTTGGTTATTTTGTCCGTGTCACAGTAAACCCAACGGACCTAAAAACCATTCATAAACTGCGTGTATTTAGTGAGTATGCCTTTTTTTTTAAATAACACACATTTGCCATGTTGAATTATTTCACAATACCATGAGCAGACCCTAAATTCATGGTAAGGTGCTGTAAGTAGTAAATTACTTAATTAAAAACGTCAATTTATATTAGTACGAGTTTTCTTGCAGTTCATGTAGAATAGGAATTCCATTTGGTTAATATTAATTATTAAATAAATTTCTTGTTACAGTGTCTATAATTATTGGTCACAACCAAAATTATTAACCACACTTAATGGACACATTCAAAACCGTAAACAATTATTTTGAACTCCTTTAAGTAAAACTGTTCTAATTTTTTTTTTATTTATACACTTTTATCATATTAAAAGGCAATTAAAAACGTGTGTTTTGAATATTTCTCTGATTCTCGTAAACATTTAGAATATATTTTCACTGTTACAAGTAACAATGTAAACAATATTAAACCATTCAGAAATATTATATTCAAACACGATTTATACATAAATATAAAGAACTTTTTTAAAGAATGACTAAAGCTATATAGCTGAACAAACTTTATCGGGTTTACCAAGAAATTCTTGCGTTACTACAATAAAGAGGAGAATTGAGGTGGAGAGATTCAAGCCAGTTAAGCAACTTGACCAACAACGTTACCAAGGTTATTAGATTAACAGCTCCTGTTGCCAAGCTAATTGATTACATTACTAACAGAGGCCAGATGATGACGTATTATGTTGGCTGCAAGTTTTTGCTTATGAATGTAGATGACTGTTGATCAGCATTACAGGTTAAAACGAAATAATTATTTTTGTTTTTCACTCCATCTTAATACAAAAAGAATTCAAATCATAGTATATTTAAGACTTGAACTTCAGTTTTTCAGTTTTCGTAATGGATTTTCATGAACTTAAAAGATTCCTTATAAGAATAAGTGGATTGTCGGAACAGTATTAGGAAGTTATTGCTTTTGTGAAAAACCAAATCAGGAATTAAACTTAAAATCATCTTAACCAAATAATTCTTTTCTGAAAATGAATTGACAGGTAAGTAAAGCGAGGTAAAATAGTACAAAAATAGATCATTAAAATACGACTCATATACAACTTATTTATAAGAAAAATCTATTATTTGAGTAACATAACATCACATTAAAGTATAATAACAAGAATAACTGAAATAATGGAGAGGCATAGCTGGAAACAAACAAATATTAGGAATCAGAAAGCCTACATTAGCGGCATCTCTGAGATATGATAACAAGTACAAATTTTACTATGTAGAGTACCAGTATCGCAACATATTATTAATTTGAAATACATATTTTGAAAACAATGACAACTTACTCGTACATTAAACAATGTGAAACATAACAAATCGTAACTACCATATTTATGTGGAAATTCAGATCAAAAGCTAACTAGTAGTAACCATAACTTTCTTACTGAAAAACTAACAAATTTCTGGAAAAAGAGACAGCGTAATTATTTACACCAGGAGAATCTCTAGAGAATATCTTATGGACACCAAAAAGGCACACCTAATTAGGCAATATACGTCAATAAAATAAAGTAAATGCATTAAAAAAGAAAATTTTAGTGAACTGAAAAGAAGCACAATATGTGACACTGAGCCAGCCTGAACTATGCAAACGTTAATGGACTCCCTATAGAAAGACAGACCGATCATCGAAAAGCTGCCAGTCGATCATGGAAGGTGAGAAATCCGCATGCATATCTTATTTCCAAGTTCCAGAATTCTTGGGTAAGACTCGTTTAGGATCTATTTTCGGGTATAATGGCTCTTTTCCAAAATACGCTGCAACCCATTTTTCCGATTGCAATCAGATACCGATTCTTACCAGAAGGCAGAGACAGTTATCATAACAATTCACAAGTTTAAACGGCAGCTCTCCTCCGATCAACGAACGGTAGCAGACGAAGTCCTCGTTCCATATAAGACACTGGAACCCCGTATTTGATACCTGCTCGGACACCCTGGATTCTTAAGGTTTTTTTCTGACCAGATTGAAATCTGTCGACATCGTTGAGTGTTTAAATATGCTATACAGTTGAAGCGTATTCCAAAGAAACCGTTGCTTAGGTTAGGGCTCTAACTCCAACTCGATTTACACACAAGTTTCAGATTACAAAGGCCTTCCTGCAGATAACAGCAATATGCTTATCAGATTCCAAGAAAGAATTTGCACCTATTTACACCAAGATCATGGATATTATAACTACTACTAAGTTAAAAATTGTTGTTCTTTAATAGGTCATCAATCAATAATCATCTATAGGTAATCATCTATTTCCGGTTACAGCACAGTTAAAGTTAATTTAGTGCTTTGTGCAAAATATTGCCAAACAAGCATCATGCCATCTATCTGCAAAAATAAGAAAAGTACTATTTAAGTACTGCCATTCATAAATATAGAAATGAAAATTGGACTTATAAGAGAGCCCTGAGGAACCCCTAAAACTCCAGCGAGGGTCTAGAGAGGCTTGTAGCAAATTCAATTGTAGCAAACAGTGGGTTCCCATTAAGTAGGTAGGTAGCTCCTTACTCAATCAAGCATGTGACTAACGATTTGTTTCCAATCGAGCTAAAATATGAATATGACCGATCCTATCGAATATTTTATTAAGGCCAACGTAAATCTCTATTTTACTGATTTACTGACTTCTTTCAGTGTCACAAACAGCTTCATCTAGCGGTTATTTTAATTTAGTATTACAGTGTAACTGTCAACGTAGTTTGCTAGCACACCCTTTTACGTTTAATACCTAAATCAACCTTTTTCGTTTTTAGTTAAGAAAAGATTGGTACGTTTTCTGGCATATATATTATTATTACAGGAATACATCCCCACGGTAAATATATATTTGTTTCAACCTCCTTTACAATTTATATTGCTGGAGGGTTCATTGGCTGGGTTGGCTCTCTGAGCGTAAAGCGGCCCATACACTAGAGTGCATTGCACGCCGTACAGTTTTTATTTACTGGCACGCCGTGCTTGGCATGGCACTTTTTTTTTGTGCCCCACACACTGGGACCAGTTTAGTCAGTCCCGGTGACGTGCTAGAAGTTGGTTGTGGTATTGTGATATTGTGTGTAGTATTGTCGTGCTGTGATATTTTACTACTATGCCTCTTATATTTTACTACTAAAACATAAAGCGTTAAACAGTATTGTTGATTGGTGCGATTCATGACGATAGCAAAGTGAAGAAGAGAAGAAGAAAATTATGGACGAAAAATTGGTTAAAAGAGAGAGAAATGTATTCTGATATGAGGGACTACTGAAAGACTTACGTGAAAATCATAAAAATGATTACAGGATTACTTGCGAATGGATGACGAAACATTTAGTTATGTGTTGAAAAGGTTAGGCCAGGCATCGAAAGACCCCCAAATGCGGGGGGGGGACACTAATCTGAGAAAAGCTATAACGGCGGAACAACGGTTAGTTGCCACGAAAAATTTTTGTGTCAGCTACAGGTAATAGAAAGTTACAGGTTCTAGTATCTTACTATTAAATACAGCAGCCACTATTTAGAAATTGTAAAAAGAGCAAAATTTTACTTACTATATACAACATGGACTGAGAGCAATAGGAAATAAAATCAAAGCCCGTAAAAATCTATATAAACTATATTTTATTGTAAATCCATTTGAAATAGTTTTTAATGTAAACAGTAGCAAACAATAGTAACTCAGTATGGTTTTCTAATTTTCATTTTTATGCCGAAACAAATAGAATACGTAATCAATAAACGAATTGTCAAAGAGCATAGCTATGTGTACCTAGAGCTCCCTAAAGTGCTCTTAGGTTGTTCATACTTTTTTCCCAAATTGGAAGTCTAGTCACCAATAAACCTCATTCGAAGTAACTAAAGTTGTAGAATGTTCGTTTGCCTGGGTTAAAATGCAACCGACACCGTTTCATATTATTTAATATATGTTGGATATTCTTGATTTATGTGATTAAACAGTGTAAATATTTGTAATACTGCTGTATTCTAAGAAAAGGTGGGCTAGGATATGGGTATGGATTCCAGTATAAGGTAGGATTGTCGGTGAAGCAGGTGCACTTTGGTGTATTGTTATAAGAGTAACAAGACAAGGTCGAAATTTTACTACAAAGATTCTGGAAAATGTCCTTTTATTAATAGCTAATTCTACATCCGTGCTGATTTATGTGGCTACTTCGACGGGAGTAACGACAGAATTATTTGTTTCGTTTACAACATATAAATATGTATTGAACTGAAATTGGCAGAACAATTTAATTGTTATAAAATTCGAATTTGAATAATAAAATACGTTTGTTAACAAAGATGAAAAATATAAATAGCCATTTATGCTAGCTAACTCCATGGCTTCATCCACCATGCCTCACACGAGAGAGATTAGAATTTCAGGTAACCTCTTTTTAAACGACAACATTAAAATATTTTCTGACTTTTCGTATTGTTATAGAAAAGTATACCCCTTATTTGAAAGTAATTCCAAATGAAATTTACTACATTCACAGGGCCTGTACGCTGAAACTTGTGCGTTTTCTTTATAGTGAGCATGTAGTAACATGTCTATGCAAAGTTTACATGGCATTTTGTTGTGAATGGTTATTGCAATAGAAGCCTTAATGTTTTGAGATATTTAGAACCTTATATTTGGTATAGTAAAGACCATAGAAGAGACATTATCTGCCAGAAAATACTAAATATTATATGAGCCAGTAACTATATGAAGTAATATAAATGTTCTACGTACAATTTCATGACATTTTGGTCGGTTTACAATTGATCAACTGATTAGGTTTTTAGCGCAGCATTTTATTTAGCGCAGCATTTATTGCGCGTTCCTAGATTCACCAACTTCAGATTTATAGATATTGTTGTTCTCGAAGAATGAAGTGATCAGACAGTGAGTGGTAAAGTTAGGACTTGCTAACTGTTTTGGGCCTCATTCTGTGACATACGAAGAGTTCATTTCCAACACATGCCTATATTGTATTTTATAATTATATTTAATATTTTTAAGACATAAAGTGCGTAATTTATACCTGCATACTATACCTAGGCACAAAATTAGTTCACTAGAATATAAAGGTTGCTGCAAACTTATTTCTTATTTTCCCAATAAAATGTATTTTTGTTATGATATATGAGTTCTTTAGTCCATAGAACCATACGAATTTATTTTTGTAAGTCTTGTAATCTCTACGTAAAATAATCATACCAAACTATACAGTATTGACCTTTTAAAATAGCGAATTTTTTAAATCCTTTAATATATCGACATAATAGGGGATGCATATGGTTAGTAATTATCTTTGTTTTCTTTATTATATATATATATCTTTACAAAGATAAAGAAGTTAATTTAATTTTGTATGATTTCCTTAAATAAATGTGGACTAAAATCTATTTTTAAGGACACTGAAACCTCACCACTGCTTGCTCCACAGATCTTCAACACTACTCTGAAAATGTTTCCAGAATAATTATGAAAATTTGCAAATGCTGCACTGAAAAATGATTTCATAAACAAGGTGAGGGTAAGAAGCTCAGCTCAAACATGTAGTTTCAACATTCAGTATACAGTCGTTAAAGGGTTATCCAGAAATCAAAAGATACAGTACAAGTTTAAGGCTGATCACTCTAAGTCTAACTGCTGCATCAAAAACCCCAATGTAGAGCTCATTAAACGAGAATATCTTTAGAAAGAACAGAACTCTTGGACATAGATTTTCAAATGAGACATCGCAACTACACAGAAACTCAACTACTTTACGGTAGTTGGAACGTACTATCTCTTGGATTAGAAAGGCGGTGATCCTTTCTCAAAACCCCTTTTTTTTAAAAATATACGAAAACTTCTGACCCTCCACATAAGGATTTTTCTCTGTACACCCTCAACTCCTGTGGACCTCCCCGGTTCCTGTTTAAGACACCGATGGCATTATCTATAAGCCACATGAGCGAGGCATGCGATATGAATCTTAATCGTCCTGAATTATCGTTGAGTAATCATTAATATTCAATTTTCTACACATCTAAGTTACACTTTTAGGATAGGTTTGTGCACTGCTAGTCACTTAGAGTACTTTTTTTAACAAATTGTTGTGTTGATGTTAGAATTGCTGTTGTCCTGATTTTTTGGAATGTAGTTTTACAAAAAATGTATCTATTGTTATTATTAGTTATATAACCTAATTTAAATGTAGAGTGGGCTGTAAATCTTTTCAGGTTCAATGGAGGAAAGGTACTAAGTTAGACTAAGAGGAAAGGTACTGTATTGTTTAGCCACATAAGAAATATTCTATAACTGTACTAAAAATTAATGTGTTCTGAGTCCCGCAAGTGCCGTGTGAGGCACATCTGATCTTGTGTTGAATTGCAAATTGTTGAGAAATAAACTTATTGGAACTGTGAACACTCCGGCCGTCTGGGTCCATTTTAAGTAAAAAGGCGTAATCACACAGCACATTCAAAAAGTCGAATCCCTCTTCAAACGAAGATTCGTAAAACCCGGAAGCAATGAATTTGTTAATAAATGTCTCAGGAACGAATCGTGGGCTATCGTTTCCAGCAAGTTCAGAATGCCTACAACGCGTTTTTAAATTGCTTATTTTTCATTTACATGTCACTTGCCCATTTAGAAATTTCAAAGAGCGTTCTCAGAAAAAAGAGTAACACCTGGATCAAGCAGGATATTCTCGACTCAAGAGAAAGGCTCAAACTGACTTTACGCGAAATATAAAAAAGATGAATAAAAAATTTTCTATCAAAACTTTAAGCAAAATTACTGAAAAATAATAAATAATGACGAGGCACGATATATTGAAAATAATGTTTCCCAAAACACCACGTGTAAAATTCCAGTATAAAAACTACAAAAAGGTTTCTAAATTCTCAATTCAGAATGTTAAAATTTAAAACGAGTTGATTGATCACCGTTTTAAAGTGGCAATTGAATGTAACCAATTTTTCATCTATAGCTAAACTGACCAAATTATGCAACACAGACAGTCCTCGCGAGGAGCCATTGACGAGACCGATCTCATCAAACATTTCTTCTTCCTGTGAGTGAGTGGAGGTGGCTCGTATCATAAAACATCTTAAACCAAAAATGGTTTGTAACATTAACAAAATGTCGGTGTGGTTAATCAAAAAAGTGGTGTTACAACATGATTCAAGCATAAGTCATTATGAATTAGGAAATAACATCATTAGGAAAAACATCTTCTTATGTATATTCTTTATGTTGCCACTAAAACGGTTTAAACAAATTTTCATATTACAGTTTGAAATATTTTCTTGATCATTTCAAATCTCTTCGTCGTGAACAATGTTAGCTGCAGGAAACACAAATTGAGTATTGGTGCTGTATAAGATGTCATTGATAACGTTGTTGATGGCCCGGAAAGGAGAGAACGTGTGTTTTTGCATCATTTGACAGTGTTGAACCGGTTGTGTACAAGTGGAATTTGGGGTTTGCCACACGATTCGTGTAGATTGCAAATGCACAGTCAGGCACAGTGAAAATGTCATATGGTGTTGCTCAGGGATTGCTATTGGGACCAGTTGTTTTCCTTATTTATGTCAACAGGATGAGTTCTTCCAGAATCCAGAATGGAAAGATAATTCAATGTGCTGACGATACAACTCTCTGTGTTTTGGAAAAAAAAACAAGATCTTGTAGTGACCCTGAGATGAATTCATGCATTGAACATGGTTTAAGAATATATTTGAATACAAGCAGTTTAATATCAAACGTGATAACTTTCTACCTTATACAACTGGAGCAGGATTATCGGCCTGCAATAATTGTCGATGACCTTCCTCGGAAGAAGCCAAATCCATCAAGTTCTATGTTCTACACCTTAAATGAGGGTTGACATGGCGCCATCATTTCGTAGGAGTTGCACACAAATTGCTTCCGGCACATATGTCTTGCTCAAAAGAAAGGTGTGATAATTCTTTTAAAATAAAAACCCCGAGAGTTGCCTTCAGTGAGCTAGAAGTCTTACCTTTACCCCGTCTCTATATTCTCTAGGTCGCCCTGTAGTTTGGATTCAAATGCGAATTGGTACAAGACTGGGACTGGTACCAATATTAGACGAGATGGAGGGAAAACTTCAGAAATTACCAAACACAGAACGACGAGTATGAACACTTCTCAAATTGGTATGAGCCTAATGAATAAACTCCCTGAGAGTATTAAATGTCAAAACATCATACAAGTCAAATCTCGATAAAAAAATCTCCTTTTGGCAAAAGTATTGTACGTCATTGAAGAGTTCATGGTTAGAGTACTGGGATGAAAATGCTTGAAAATTATTATTGATAGTCAATGTAAAATCACAGTTCGGATATCGAAAACGATACCCAAACCTTATTCTTCGATTAGTATTACAGTAATATTAACACATAATATGCAATCGCACGATTACGCAGTAATAAGTATTATTGTTATCATCATCATAAATAGATAGCTTTACACTTTAGATTATGTAATATCCTTTCACTCAATTCTTGAGTGCATAAAAATTTTTAAAGCATTTTTACGTATGATGTCAGTAGGACTACAGGAATACATTCTTTTCATTTAGGTTTTAGGTACAATATAATACCTTTTTTTAAGTCAGTCACTCTTCCAACATTTTATAATTTAGAAATAGAATTAAAAACGTATTAGGTACTAAGCCTTTTTGGTCCTTAAGATTTTTTAAAGTGGTAAATATTTTTAACTGTGTATCCTGGCAGGTGTTCTAATGCTGGGACGATATCGAGAATTCCCATGATACAGAACACATAGTTATTGCATTTAAGTATTTTTTTTAATTCCAGTCCAACGTTTTCACAAAACTATTTAAGCTAGATAGACGCTCAAATGCTCAAAACATGTATAGGTGTTCCCTTTAGGGTAATTCGATAAAATACTTGGAGAGTTTATAGATACGTATAGTGGGGATTTAAAAAATTGCATTGTTATCAATAAAAATGAGGTTTTTAAAATACTATCGGTTAATAAGTTCGTGCCGAATTTGAAAAAAATCGTGGGTCCATTAATATATAATTGTATTTATTCACATTGCTATCAAACTATTACATTTTTTCCTAATGGAAATAGTGCTAAATTATCAAACGCAGTGACACAAGCGAACTGCATTTAATCCTGACGCGGCTCACTGTGACTAAGTATTGTTTAAATTATTGTTACCCTAATGAAAGTATTGTTTTGTTTCAACTTGTCCTAGGAGCTGAATTTTGACCTATTTTCTTTTCCATATCTGTTTTATAACTTCATTATGTGTTCTGACAAAAACATTATCAAATCCATCATTTGACTCAAAATTGTATTGTTATGACTAAATTTTAATTGACTTAAGAGTACTTTACAACTATTAATGACTTAGCAGTTAGTAACTGACGTCTTTTAAGCGGTATTGTGCCGCGTCATGGTGAGATCACATTCTCCAAAAATATTGCTCTAGTCTTTAGAAAAAGTATCATTAAACAGATTTAGACAATCAGTGACTACAAACCGTCCATGCTAAGATGTGTATAACTACAATACTTTTAATAATGATATTTTTGTTTGATAAATAATTGAGATGTAATATATCTACTTAATTGCTCTGCAAAAGTGCTTTAAGAGCCTTTTATATTGGTTCAAGTTACACTACACCAGGAATTCACTGCAAGCAAAATTACTTATTCTTTCTGTGGTAGTATCAAGGCTGGGGTATTGCTTTCTTATATAAGCGTTATTTTAAATTAAGAGTGGTGGAGTGTATTCTGAAAGTTACTTTAGTCCCTCACAGCTCCATTTATCTTTTTGTTGTTTTATATTATAAAATATCCTATCTGAACTGTGATGCGTATCTTGGTGCTGAGGGTATTAAGATTTTTTACTCTTCGACTGAGTGGCAGGTCATGAACTCTACCGATGATTATGCTGAAGATCTGAAATCAGTAGATTTTAACTGCCCCTGAACCTCACCAACTCAGTGGTAAATATTTAAATGTAAAACTAATTTCTCTTTTTTATAGTATTGTAAACAGTACCATAAAGATAACGTACAAGTTTCAACATACACAGTACAGTTCTTCCAAATTTCCAGCTGATCTCTAAACTGGTAAACAGGTTGTTTTATTCCATAGGCTTCAATGTTAGAAGAATCTAGTTTCATGATTCGCACGATTTGCTAACAAACTCAACCTAAAATGTTTCCTTGTAAATGCATGAATGTTCATTACAATCGCCAATAATCATGGCATATAAGAATAAGCTAAAATATTCTTTACAAAAATAACTAAAAGTCCTTGTTAATTAAAACACAATCAGTAATATTATATTCTATTTGAATTAATCCAATCAAATCTATGACATGTCTTAACCCAGGTGGAAATTTACTGTACAGCTTTGTATCGGCAATTTACTGTACAACTTTGTATCGGCAATTTACTGTACAACTTTGTATCGGCAATTTACTGTACAACTTTGTATCGGCAATTTACTGTACAACTTTGTATCGGCAATTTACTGTACAACTTTGTATCGGCAATTTACTGTACAACTTTGTATCGGAAATATAGTTTGTCTCACAGAAACGTTGTTAAGTGTTTCAGGAGAGCCGAAAAAACTACTACCGTGGAGATTGTAAGGCGACTGTGTCCTGGAAATATGTGTTTGGTTTTGAAGAAAAATGTCACTCTTACAGTAACTATAAGCCAAGTCAGCAAGCCATTTTGTCTAAATAAATCTCTATATGATTGGGATCTATCCAGTTCACATATTACTCTTATGGCAATATGGCATAAAAATGGTGCTTGCGGCTAAACGAAGTGGTAATTGGTAAAAACTTTATTCTTCATTGTTTGCTTAGAATCACACACAACATTTGAAAATGCATAGCTAGCCCTTCCTTTTTGTTACACCCTGTAAACATTATGACTGTGACAAAAAAAGTCATACTCATTTTGAATATCACTATAGGTTTTATTTCTGCCACAAACAATAAATTTTGGTTTCAAGCTATTTACTAATAGTTTATGTTTTATTAACCAATTCGAAATATACTCCAAGTCACTACTCAATAAAATTATGTTTTCCGCCACTTCAAAATACAAATCACAATTGTAAACCACCTTAAATGGTCGAAATGTTAATTTTAATTTTACAAAAGTTGCCACATCACCCCCTTTAAGAATGATAAATGAAAAGAATAACCTAATTCATATATTGTCAA
The DNA here is from genome assembly GCF_021130785.1 of Homalodisca vitripennis. Lineage (NCBI taxonomy): Eukaryota > Metazoa > Arthropoda > Insecta > Hemiptera > Cicadellidae > Homalodisca > Homalodisca vitripennis. The sequence goes on from NC_060215.1 coordinate 40,605,908, forward strand.
TTATATACATAGTTATAGTATATACCATGAAACTAAGCTCAGAAACAACAAACAGGTTAGGGTTCAGCTTCTCTGTCATGAGGATCAGTTCTAGTTGTAAGAGCTTCTTACTTCTTGATGACTTATTGGTAGCTTACTACGGGCGTTTCTACCCGTATATGAGTTGCAGTTCAATCATACTGGACCGTAGATCCACCAGCAATTAATACCTGTTTACGTTTCAAAAGAAGGCCATAAGAGTATTATGTTGACAGGATCGATCCCAATCATGTAGAGATTTATTTATGAAAAATGGCATGTTGCCTTGGCTTATCTAGTTGTAAGGCTTTTTAATTGCTTCTGAAAATGTCTTGAAGTCCAGTATTGTGACTGTTGACTCCAGATTGCCGACAGTGGCACAGATGGAGGCTCCTGAGGCCTTGCTGACGGCGGTACCTCAACGGTGGTGGGAGGTGGTTGGGACAGCGCTTCAGAGACAGAATAATTCACCCTCCTGAGTCACGTTATCAACCGTTAGGCAAGCAGATGCTTGCTGTTCCGCTTCAGATCCATTCCAAGGGGTCTAAAGGCACCTTGACTAATGTGGTTAAAGTCTAGTACATCTGTCTCATGGTGACTCACGTATCATCTTATATATAGTTTAATAGAGCTGTCTCTTGATTGAGCTTTTAATTCGTTGGCAGGCCGTGTCAGTGAGGCAGGATGGAGACGATAACCTTGGCAGTCCTCAGTTTGAACGTGATTCGATGCCGAGAAGTCCATGCCAGCTAGAATGACGCAGCAGCCACCAGACGAAGATGATTATTATGCCTGAAGTTACACCCAGCAGTCCAGCTCCAGGCTAGCACACGCCCTCCACCTTCGTCTCCTGGCTAGGACTACCATTTATATATACTTAGTCTCCCTGAATTAAAATTGAGAATAATGGCAATGGAATTTTTTGCAGTCCATTTTATTTAAGTTTTCCGTTTGTACTCTTTGGCACTTTGAAAGCTGGATTGACTAGAGACTATTGACTAAATATTCCGATATTTATCGTTAAACCTGTTCTTCGTTGAGTTGTTTTACTATATTGCACTGTCCACTCAGATGTCTGCTATCTTCCGAACTCGCACTTCTTCCTGTCCTATTTCATACAATAAACTTCCGCTTCAAGATCCGTATTAGTATTAGTTATATTGAGGCTGGCTATGAGATCTCTGATTTCTGCACATCACTGGACACTACAGTCGGTAGGCAAGACGCTCTGCATACCGCATTGAGATACAGAATCGCGTACAGATAAATTGACGCATCCGCCACGAAGTCCTTGACTGGTATACAGCAAAAAAAGGGTATCCGATTTAATTAAATGGCAATGGATATGTTTCAAATGTTCGTTGAGTTTCAGTATACGACCAATCAGCATGTTACTTCCGGTAACGCAAGTAAGTTGGTTGGTTAATCCGGTTGTTTTTGCCATCTCCGTGTTATCAATGCTATTGAACGGGTTTGAGGTACTAAAGTGGGCGCGATTGACATGGTAGACCCTACGAACGAGGCAACAAGGGTCGAAGTGGAAACAGCTAGTGCTGACCTGGTAGGTGGTAAAGAGAGCGGCGAAGGGGACTTGATCAAAATTCGAATGTTCACACGATGGGGATTTTGATGCTTTTCGCCAGAAGCTACCACCAGCGTTACATTGCTATTTGTCCTTTTCCGATGGAATGATAGAAACAATTAAAATATAAACATGTTTTTCCTAACCACATTTTCTAATCATTGAACATTATCAAAAATTAAAAATAAACACAACATGAATGATTGAATAAAAGTTCCGTTTAATAATTCCATTTTATATACGTGTAAGTTGAACCGTGTACCGTTGAACAATAATACAATATACGGTTTGATTTTGAATACAATATACGTATATATCGATGATTTATGTATACAGGATGCAGGTTTCTTGCATATAGACGTAATAATGTTACGATGTAAATACAAATACTCTCTTTAAACTATTTATATTTTAAAATCTGCATACGTTAGATTAGTTTAACGTTATTTTTGAAAGGTTTGCTTGGTTTCAAAAGCGTCTTATTCTAGGTACGGTATCTATGTTCCAATCAATTGACAATAAAATTATTTCTTAGTTAAAAACAATTTTATTTTACGCGATTATTTCAAAGCTCATATTAGTTACAGTTATGTAAGAGCACTGTTGTAGACACGCCATTTTCTATTGTGTCTATTCTAAGGTAAATTCTATTGTGAAGGGAAACATTTATAACTAAAGTAGCAACACCGCTCACGGATCGTGCAGTTACTCTCAGTCTGTCACTGTCACATCTATTGTATTAACCTTAACCTGGAAATAATACATCAGTGGTGCCCGGTTGTTGTTTGTGTATTTGAGTTTTAAATTAAGTAACATAATTTGTTGTTAATCATAAAGTGTTTATTGAACATAAATGGATAAGTGGTTAAAACGCTTATCGAGTAAACAAAGTAGAAGTAGTTTTAAAAAGCAATGAAAATTGTCGCCTGACAAACGTAAGCCTAACCCTATCATAGTGTCTGATGGCGAGAAACCCAGCTCTTCCTCCATGTCCACGCAATTGTCTCAGTGATAAAAGAACAGCAAATATGCAAAAAGAAAATATGATGAAAACTTCTAAAATTGGTCTTACTTTAACTGGAAATGTTACTGAACTTTTGCCACAATGTTTAATTTGTCTAGAAACGTGTTCTAACCACTCAATGAAACCATCTTTCTTAATGCGACATATCAACAACAAACATGAACATTTTACAGACAAATGTAATGAATTTTTAAACAGAAGATATCTGAAATAAAGTTAAATAAAGTAGCTATTACTTCCTATACCGCATTGAACACTAGAGCTGTTAAGGCTTTATTCAAGGAGAGTTTTAGGATTGCTCGAGAGATAAAGCATACTATTGGGGAAACTTTAATTTTACCAGCAGCTAAAGACATTGTCTCGACAGTTATTAGAGAAAAGGAAGGGGAGATGCTTGATTTGGTTTCCTTATATAACAGTACGGATACAAGGAAAATATCGGACACGAGTTAAATTTAAAAGAAACTTTACAGAATAATGTGAACAAAAGCAAGGACTTTGCAATTCGAATAGGCAAAACTACGTATGTAATAAACATGTCTCAAATTTTATGTTGTATTTGATATGAAGATGAAGGTAAAGTTGGTGAGGACATACTATCCTGTGAGCCTTTACCAACTCACACAATTGGGGAGGATATATTTGAAAAATTTACACCCCTTCATGCAAGCAAATGAGATTTACTGGTCAAAATGTGTAAGTATGTGCACGAATCTAACAGGAGCTATGAAAGGAGCACAAAGTGAAGTGGTTGCAAAAATAAAAATGAAGGCTTTTCTTGCAACACGTTTACAACAGCCATCATAGGGAAGCTCTTGTGAGAAAAAATATCTCCATCAGAGTTGAAAACTGTCCTGAATGAGGCTGTAAAAACAGTAACCTGTATTAAGAGTAGAGCTCTAAATACACGCTTTTTCACAGTTTATGTGAAGAAATGATCAGTTTTCACAAACAACTTCTGCTTCACTCAAAAATCAGATGGAAGTCAACAGGTGAAGTGTTGACTCTAGTTTTCGGATTATATGAAGCTCAATGGCGTTAACAGAAGCCTTCAAGGAAGATACAATACTCCATTTCGAGTATGTGACAAGATTAATGCTTTAAGCAAAAATATCAGTTTTGCATTAGGTGAAGCTAAGAAAGGAAAGGTTTTACTGTTCTTTTCATTTTAAACCTTTGTAAAAAATGAGCTTTTAGTCAGTAACACAGTATTACGTGACATCAGTGAACATTGTAAAGAGTTGAAGAAAGATTTGTGAAAATACTTTCAGAAAACTTCGATGTTTATATGCGGATAAAAAACTCATTTGGTGGTATCATTAAAATAGTAATCCCTGTTTTTTTTAACAACTGGAAAATGCAATTGTTGGAATTAAACTGTGATGCAGATCTGAAAGGAGTCTTACAAAATACATTGACTTTTGGATTCAAAGACGCCAAGACTACTGTGAGATCGCAGATAGAGTAGTGAAATGTTGCTACCCTTCACGATTTTGTACGTGTGTGAAGCTGGATTTTCAACCTCAATATAACTGAAAAACACGTACAGAAATAGACTGGCATCTGTTGAGAATGACTGGTATTTAAAACTGAGCAGCATTTCATCAGACAATACAAGTTTGATTTGATCTATCCAAGCCCATCCATCTCCCTCATCTGTTAAATAAAACTTTTTTGTATTCGCGTTACTGTTATTACACTTAAGAATTAAAATTTTTTTCAGGTATGGATTAAAAAAAAAATTTTTTTCATATGTTCTCAATAATCCTGGTTTTGTTTCTGCTGCAAGTTATACATTTAGTTTTTAATTTTTTGACATCAGTAATATTTTATCACAAATTTCAGTTATTGTATTAAATTTAAAAATTAAGTTACGGTACTATTAAAAATAGAATTTTGTTTTATTTGTTGTAAAGGCAGAACAGCCACTCCTAAGAATAGTTTTTATATATAATAATCATAAACCTTAAACACTTTTCTTATATAATATTACACATTTCAAAATATAATTTTTAAAGATTTATGGTTTATTATTGTATATAATCAGCGGTACATGAAGATTTTGAAATATATTAGGTGGAGCGGCACCAACAAAGGCTTGAACCGCCATACTAAATTGTATGATATTGTCTTTAATTTAAAAAAAATTAAAAAAAATCCTATTTAATACCAATACTTTCATATCGAATATAAACAAGCATAAGCCAAATTAGGGTTCCTGCAGCATTTAATTTGCTAAAACATGAACCATTATAATAATTGCTAGTTAATAGTTTTACTCAGTTAGTTGTGTCTGAACAACTGTTAAGACATCGATGATAAGCAAACTCCATATCCGATGACTAGGTTAAGATTCAGGTAATCCTGGTGATATTGAGGTACGAGTCCGTCTCGCACAGTCTACACACTAATCGACTCTCGTCCCTTCCACTGCGCTTTTCAGTCAAGGTTAAGGTTCAGGTAATCCAGGTGATATTGAGGTACGAGTCCGTCTTTCACAGTCTACACACTAACCGACTCTCGTCCCTTCCACTGCGCTTTTCAGTCAAGGTTAAGGTTCAGGTAATGCACGTGATATTGAGGTACGAGTCCGTCTCGCACAGTCTACACACTAACCGACTCTCGTCCCTTCCACTGCGCTTTTCAGTTAAGGTTAAGGTTCAGGTAATCCTGGTGATATTGAGGTACGAGTCCGTCTCGCACAGTCTACACACTAATCGACTCTCGTCCCTTCCACTGCGCTTTTCAGTCAAGGTTAAGGTTCAGGTAATCCTGGTGATATTGAGGTACGAGTCCGTCTCGCACAGTCTACACACTAATCGACTCTCGTCTCTTCCACTGCGCTTTTCAGTCAAGGTTAAGGTTCAGGTAATGCACGTGATATTGAGGTACGAGTCCGTCTCGCACAGTCTACACACTAACCGACTCTCGTCCCTTCCACTGCGCTTTTCAGTTAAGGTTAAGGTTCAGGTAATCCTGGTGATATTGAGGTACGAGTCCGTCTCGCACAGTCTACACACTAATCGACTCTCGTCCCTTCCACTGCGCTTTTCAGTCAAGGTTAAGGTTCAGGTAATCCTGGTGATATTGAGGTACGAGTCCGTCTCGCACAGTCTACACACTAATCGACTCTCGTCTCTTCCACTGCGCTTTTCAGTCAAGGTTAAGGTTCAGGTAATCCAGGTTATATTGAGGTACGAGTCCGTCTCGCACAGTCTATACACTAACCGACTCTCGTCCCTTCCACTGCGCTTTTCAGTCAAGGTTAAGGTTCAGGTAATCCTGGTAATATTGAGGTACGATCCGTCTCGCACAGTCTACACACTAATCGACTCTCGTCCCTTCCACTGCCCTTTTCAGTCAAGGTTAAGGTTCAGATAATCCAGGTGATATTGAGGTACGAGTCCGTCTCGCACAGTCTACACACTAACCGACTCTCGTCCCTTCTACTGCGCTTTTCAGTCAAGGTTAAGGTTCAGGTAATCCTGGTGATATTGAGGTACGAGTCCGTCTCGCACAGTCTACACACTAATCGACTCTCGTCCCTTCCACTGCGCTTTTCAGTCAAGGTTAAGGTTCAGGTAATCCAGGTGATATTGAGGTACGATCCGTCTTTCACAGTCTACACACTAACCGACTCTCGTCGTCCCTTCTACTGCGCTTTTCAGTCAAGGGTAAGGTTCAGGTAATCCTGGTGATATTGAGGTACGAGTCCGTCTCGCACAGTCTACACACTAATCGACTCTCGTCCCTTCCACTGCGCTTTTCAGTCAAGGTTAAGGTTCAGGTAATCCAGGTGATATTGAGGTACGAGTCCGTCTCGCACAGTCTACACACTAATCGACTCTCGTCCCTTCCACTGCGCCTTTCAGTCAAGGTTAAGGTTCAGGTAATCCAGGTGATATTGAGGTACGAGTCCGTCTTTCACAGTCTACACACTAACCGACTCTCGTCCCTTCCACTGCGCTTTTCAGTCAAGGTTAAGGTTCAGGTAATGCACGTGATATTGAGGTACGAGTCCGTCTCGCACAGTCTACACACTAACCGACTCTCGTCCCTTCCACTGCGCTTTTCAGTCAAGGTTTAAGGTTCAGGTAATCCAGGTGATATTGAGATACGAGTCCGTCTCTCACAGTCTACACACTAACCGAATCTCGTCCCTTTTACTGCGCTTTTCAGTCAAGGTTAAGGTTCAGGTAATCCAGGTGATATTGAGGTACGAGTCCGTCTCTCACAGTCTACACACTAATCGACTCTCGTCCCTTCCACTGCGCTTTTTAGTCCAAGGTTAAGGTTCAGGTAATCCTGGTGATATTTAGTTACGGTCCGTCTTTCATAGTCTACACACTAACTGACTCTCACTTCCACTACGCTTTTCAGTCGACATGGCAGCATATCGCTTTTATTCAGTCCTTAATCTAATCTAACTTTATATTCTATACTTAGAGATTGGCATGTACGACACACACAAAAATTACCCACAAAAATTAATTAGTTAAGATCTCATTAAGCGAAACCCTGACAGTCAACAAACTGTCGCAATATTGTTAAAAATTAATATTTAATCTGTACAGATACTCTTTCTAAAAGACATAGCTCTTAGAGGGTGTTATTAAAATATCTCCTTCTGTTGCGGTAGGCGATTTATTGCTCTCGCCCATTATATATGAGAATGTATGCCGTAGTACATCCGTAAAATTTAAAATATCTACATACACATGCACAGTTTAAAATATATGCCACATGATTACAAATTAGTGGTGACTAGAAATATTCCTGTTTCTAGGAATAAAACAAAAGTGGGCAGAAACAGCAATACCTTAAGAAGGTTTCCCTAAAGCAACAGAAAATGGGTGGGAGATTTAAGTGTTAATAACCCACCCATTTTCTTCTTTTATCCAACTACTGTACTGTAAATGTTGACCTATTGAAAATTGGTTGGTAAGATACCCGAAAGCTCATATACATTTAATATATATATATATGAGCTATCCGTGAAACCACTACTTATCATAGGCATTATTCATTTTTCCTTTTCGAAAAACCAGAATTTCAAATTTAATTTAATTTACTTCGCAATTCAGCTACCACAATGTGATTCAAACCTGTTTAGGTATAAATAAAATCCCTTAGATTATAGGAGCTAGTTGATAACATAACGATATGTCTCCTAATAATATAACATCAACATACGTACCCTCACATTTGCATCTCACGAAAAAACATTTAGAAAGTGATTAACAAACAAGACTAAGATACAATGCTGTCTCAGGCTCTACGTTATAGACAAAAGGGGAGTTATACCCTTTCTACACCACACATGTATGCTCGTTTCATCGTAATAGTTTTTAGAAACAGTGAGGATTTTCCAGTTGAATACGTCGATATCTGAAATAAAGAAACAGTATATTTTTGTAATGTTGGCTTTTCGATGATTTATCATGGAAGTTAATTAAATAAATATATTATCTAATAGTATATTCCTCCACAAGTTAAGCTCCCTGCGTGTATATATCGGGTTTTAAAACTAAACTAAAAAGAATGGATTCCTGCCTTATCGAGGTCAATTTTTTCTCAGTAGAAAAATAATTCATGTTTTGAACCCATCATGAACACCACAGCACCTGATTTACTCTAAAAATTCCCATTGAAATATTCTATTTCGAATATAATAAAAACTATTCAATTATAATTTTTATGAAATTCGTATGGAGACTTACTGAACCCGAACGATTCAAGTTGTACATAAAACCTTTTGCTTATACTTGACGGTCCAGAGTGGCTAGAGAAGTTACAAACCGTGTCATTACATACATACAACAAGCGTAGAATAACACACATCTCACCCACTAGAGAAGGCGAAAGACTGAGTGTAGGATATACTCTGGACGCTCATATATATGTATGAGTCTTTAGAGTACAACTTGTATTGTTTATCATAACTTAGCTATTAGCATGATAACATACTATAGATTAGCTATTAATTTTTGAGTACGCCCAAAGTCATGCCATAAGTTTCTCAGTCACCTGAAGAAGAGAATAGATTACAATTTTAGAAACGCACTGTTCTAATTATGTGACATTGACGATGCCAAACCGTCAAAAAATGTCTGATCTTGGAAATATGTGTTGTAAGTAATCCATTCATATGATAGTTTTTCATATAGTGATCGGTTTAATATTATATATTTTAGTTGATATTCGAGAACCTTGCAAAAATTGTCATTTCATACTTACAAATACAACAGCTCTGTAATAATATTATAATGACTCTAATAATATTATAAGTTGTACATAATTTTCATAGTAAAAAAAAAAAACATTCTAGGCTATGTTCCTCAGAATTGAATACAGAAAACTGTATATTCTACTTCTATTGTGTAAACAATGGCTGAATTAGACAATCTCGGATTAACATATTCCATGGGGGTGTTAGAGAGGGTGTGAGAGAATTTAATGTGGCTTGGTCCGAGAACGCATGTTGCTATTGTGTGGGAGTAACCCTTTGTGCAGGTATGTCGACAGGACCGCTTAAGCCTCAAACAAAGTTGTGAATGTATTCGCTTACATCATCTCATAAATAACATTTAAATTACCCACATTATTCTGCGTGCTGCAAATCTCGCAAGGAACTGCTACTGTCAAAATCCAACCGTTAATTTGATTAACTTGACTTGACTATTTTCCAGGAGTTCACAAACCTGTACATTAAAATCTTAATGACATATATCATGTATCTTAATATTCATAAAAAATAGACGTTTCTTTCTATCCTTAATGGTATTAGCGAAACTAGGAGAAATTATTATGTACAATGTTACATGTAAACTAACATTTATATATATTCATTCACTTCAGGTGTATAAAAGCAGAATTGCTCTATTATATCAATTAATAGACTTCTTGATATAAAGTTCCTTTAATATTTCGGCTTTTACCGTTTTCAAAAAGGTATAATAAAAAATAATTATAAAATCGTCCAATTTTTTTTACCAGTAGTAATACAAAGAAAACTTACCCTATTAGAGGAGAAATTAATTGCAAAAGTAAAAATGTAATTTATCAATTAACATGTAAAAATTGTGCAATGGATTATGTTGGATTGACAACAAATCCATTGCACATAAGAATGAATAATCATCGTTGTTCGTCTAAAAAACAGGATGAAAAATTGGTTTCACAACACGCATTAGGCCACAAACAAAATTTTGAACAATGTTATTCACTGAAAGGTATTTACAAAGTACCCGAAGATGGAAACAAAATTGACTTAGAAAATTTAGAAACAGGCACATCAGTTAATATTAAAATCAAAAAGTACCCTTTGGTCTGAATAAAAGATGAAATGATAAATTGTTTTTATTATGTATTATTTTTTCTAAATTATTTTTCAAAATTCTTTCTCTGTTCATAATATTATTTATTTCTCTTTGGTGTTAATCACATGTTCAAAAATTCCTGTTTATTTATTTATGTAAATTTTTATTTATTTACTTTTGTAAATTTTGTTGCTGTTTTGTTATTTTTTATTATACCTTTTTGAAAACGGTAAAAGCCGAAATATTAAAGGAAATTTATATCAAGAAGTCTATTAATTGATATATATATATATATATATATATATATATATATATATATATATATATAAAGGAAATATAAAGGAGTATAAAGGAACAGTATACAAGAACAAACTTAATTATACTCACATTATATCCAAAACAAATTTAATTTTAAGTTTTGATTTATATATGTTAGTTAAATTTCTTACGAGTGTAAATGGTAGAGAGGACTTTATAGTCTTATCTTCGCCTCCAATAAAGACATTTTTACTTTCATTTCTTTTTTTCATTTCATCTACGATATAACGGAATTTTTAAATAAAACTATTTGTTTTCGAACAAATTCTCAGTCCTAGAATGGATGCCAAATTAGTTTAATGTCAATTGTCTTTTAAGAAGGGAGGTTACTGAGCTCTAGGTCAATCAGTGTTTTTGAATGGATCGTAGTTCGTTAAAAGACCAAATAACTGCCTCTAAAAAATTTAAGCGTATCACCAACTTGTCTTCTTAATTGCTGACAGTTTTGTTTGTATTAATTGTAAAATACGATCCTACACCATATTAGATGTATATTTCATTATAATTATCTCCTAATATAGTCTCTATTTAAAAACTATTTACCTAATTTTATCAACAATAATTAATTCTGTGTCTCAGTTTAGTGCGATGAATTAAACTTACGTATTCATTTTCTGATTTCAATTACTATAAAACGTATAAAATAAACCGACCTTTTCCCTGAGTTAGTGAATGATTGATGAGTATTTATACTTCAACGAAACAGTTTCAGAAGTAAACATGCAGTGACCATAAAAGTATTCTGAAGCAAGGGCATCAGCCTGTTCCTCTTTTACAACGATCATTCTTGTTTGTATCATCTCTCAGTTACTGATAAATGGTTTTAGTTCAGTTGTATTTGAAAACTATTCTCACGTGAAAACGAAAATGCTCTACATAAATTTCAATAAAAAAGGTATCAGCATATTTCAAAGTTAAAATAAGTTAGACAATATTTACTTATATATTTATAAATTGTGGAAAACGACAGACTCAATCCTAATTCGAAATAATAATAACATGATCTTGAGATAATTATAAACAAATATTATATTAAATTGTATTTTTATATGCAATTTTTATAAAATAAAATAAAACGGAAACTAAAACATAATAATCCTATAATATTCAAATCACGACCAATGTATTCTTACAGACTGTCATTCAAAATAAACTAATCAAACACATCACTGACAATCAAATTTTTGAAAATCTGAATTAAATAAGGATCTTCATGAAATACATTAGATTCAATTTCTTTATACTAGCACTATAACAAATAAAATAGTTTTTCAAACACAACTATACCTGTTTGAACAGTAACAATTCATACAGAATCTTAAACAAAAATAGTGGTTAAATATTGTGGTAGACGTAGACTGGAATTTTTAATGAAATAAAGACATTGAAGATGTCTGCAATAAAAAATAAAATGTCTGTATTATAAATATTATCTCTAAAATTATTTCTATCTAAAATCTTCGATGCCTGATTCACGCTTTGCCACTCGTGAATTATAAATTTATCCACTCGAACATTCCCCGGCTCAAAAATGTGTTAAAACCGGATATCCTCCCTTTCTAATGTTTATCAAATGACTGATAAACTCTGATTGTAGAGAGCTGTCACGAATGGTATTTCCTAACGCACATAGATGATTTGTACCGTGATCACCTTTGTTTCTGATACTACTACATGTTCTACTGTGACCAAATGTAGCCTATCTGCTACTAACTATACAGGGTGTCCCAAAAGTCCCACCTCCCCTTCTAACTTTTGAACGGAATTAAGGTAACATGGTACCCAAAAACTTAAATTTTTATGTGTTTTTGTTTTATAACATTTTTTCCTGAATTCAGTGATACCGAACACTTGTTAGTAAAAAATATATTTCGTGTATATATTAATTAATTACTAAACCCTTACACACATTTTTGGACCGCAGTGCTGCGAAATCGTGTGCTGCAAACAGCTTGGTAGCAACACACTTGTTATATTACTGTTGGTGAACTATTTTGTTCTACAGTTGGTAGAGCATTGTATTGCTTGTATTATTTTTGTGCAGGTCTCCAGCTGTCACTCATTGCAGAATAAGTCTGAACAACAACATAGCCTACCAACCAGTGTATCTGTTATTGTTGTTGTTTATTCAACTTTGAAGTGAAACCAATAAGCTATTTTTGGTGTTTAGTGTGTTTTGAGTGTAGTGCTTGTGAAAATGCCTAGAATAAAAGCTTTTGGTAAAAAGAAGTTTTCTGGAAACATTTACACCAGGCATAAAAATTATCAAAATAGGCCTAACCTAGAAACCTTGGAAACAGTTAGTAACCCAGCAACAAGTCCTACAAATGAGAGAAGCTCATCTTCAAAAAAACTGAAGTATATAGGAATGATGGGTAAGAATAGTGATTATCTTGCTGAAGAATTTGAAGGAGGTAACATAATCATTGATCTCAAAATTCTTTCAGATCAAATTTGTTGCAATGTTATTTGTAGAAAGTGTAATGCGATAGGTAGCATGAAGCTTTTTGAGGATACAACTAAACGTCAGGGAATAGTTTCAAACTTGGTGCTGTCTTGCTCAGAATGCTCAACAAAGACATCATTTGTGTCTTCTCAAAGAACTGAGACCATGCATTTTGAAAACAACCTAAGATTTGTTTACGGCCTAAGGAGTATTGGCAAAGGTCACGATGCCGCCGAGACATTTTGTTCTGTAATGAACCTGCCGCCTCCACCTTCTAGGTTTTGCAAGTATAATAAAAGAGTACTAACTGCTGTAGAAAAAGTAAGCAAAACATCAATGTCAAGTGCAAAAAGGGAAGCAATAAATGACAATGACGGAAGCAGTGATATCACGGTTGCAATGGATGGGACATGGCAGAAGCGAGGGCATACATCATTACATGGAGTAGTAACTGCCACTAGCCTAGACATAGCCAAAGTGCTGGATGTTGAATGCCTCAGTAAGTATTGTCCTTCATGTAAAATAAATAGCAAACAAGACCACCCTAACTGCCTAATCAACTATGAAGGTTCTAGCGGAGGAGGAATGGAAGTAGCAGGTGCCCTAAAAATATTTGAGAGATCACAAGAACCTCCTGTGCCAGTCCGATATGTTAACTTTTTGGGAGACGGAGACTGCAAATCTTATGATGCTGTGTGCCAACTAAAGCCTTATGGAGGCGAAGTTACTGTAAATAAAATTAGAGTGCATCAACCATGTTGAGAAGCGGATGGGAACACGACTTAGGGAACTACGTAAAGTTTATATAAGAACAAACTCCTTCCGGAGGGTAAATGCCTCTCTGAGAAAGGAAGGTTGACGGACGCTGTGATAAACAACCTACAGGAGTACTATAGAAAGGCAATTAGATCCAGTACAACTCTTGAAGAAATGAAGCAGGCATGTTGGGCAACTTACTACCACAAGATATCAACAGACGCCGACCCATCACACGGTTTGTGTCCAATTGGTGGTGACTCTTGGTGTAGGTATAATCGGGCTGCAGCTCATGGTCTACCTTGCCCTGAACACAGAAACTCTATTCCTCCAGAAGTGATGAAAGTAATTAAACCTGTATATGAAGACCTGTGTAGCCCTAATATTTTGAAAAGATGCATGCACGGTAACACACAAAATTGCAATGAGGCGTTTAACAACATCATCTGGACCCGGCTTCCAAAAAATAATTTTGTTAATGTAACTACCTTGAAGATTGGTGTTTTGGACAGTGTAATTTCGTATTTCGTATGTATTAGTAGTAGCCGTTTTAGGTTTTTGCGATTTCCCGAAAACTGATATTTTTTGTCTTTCGGTACACTTTGTAGCCATATTTATGAACCGATTTCAATGAAATTTTTACCAGTTGTCTTATGTACATATACAAACAGTATTATAAAGTAAAAATCTCCATAGTAACACTGTTCTTGATTTTAGATTTTAAATTTTACAATATTTATTTATTTTGGTGTCAAGTGCTTATTTATAGCCATAAAATAATTCTGGTTCATAATATTGTAGACACTAGTGTCAACTAACAGGGGTAATTTTTCTGAGTTGATATAACAACTTTTAAAAAAGTTATGTGTACCTAAAAATAGCAAATTTAACATGGGCAAGATAGGTGTTACCTTAAACAAACCATAAACCAATTGTATTTTTTTATTGATTTTGACAAGTCGTTGTTTTGTATTTGAATTAAGACCTTTTTTTGCCAAGAAGTAAATGGCAATTTGAGCAATTTTGAGCATTTACTTTGAGCTTAAAAAAGGTTGAGGTAAGATTTCAACGGTAAGTTTAATTATTTTAAGTTTAATTTAGCACTACTTAGTATTAAGAATAAGTCTGAACAGATGAGTTAAGAAAAATAGTGTTTTTTAGCGTAACTTTTCAATAAAACTTTGACAAGCCGTTGTTTCGTACTGGATTGAGATAGAGACCTCTAGTCTGTGGCATTGTTCTTCTTTTTATAAAAGTTCCGTTCAAAAGTTAGAAGGGGGGGGTGGAACTTTTGGGACACCCGGTACCTATAATAAAACTTTAGAGTTCTATCAGACGCTGAAAACTATTCTGAATGCAGAGTAATGAACTAGAACCTCTCCTTTATTTGTAGACCTAGACCTTAAATACTTAATTGTGTTTATACAGTAATAATATAAATATAACAAAAATAATGTGATGACTACATCCCATGACGACGTGAAAAAAGAAACTTTATTTTATTACATGACTAAAGATGAGTTAAATTGTGAGTAACTGATGATTTACAATTATTTAACAACATTTAATAATTTTTCCGCATTACTTTACAACTATTTTGTATTAATATACGTTATGGAGCACATCCCTAATTTCTTGAGACGAAGGAATAAAAATGACCACAAAATGAGTAGTTGTTGTTCCTGCTGAACTGTTTCCTCATTAGCATTCCTCACGGTAAGGCAGTATAATCCATACTACAGCAATATACTTACTACAGTAGTGTTCAGATCAATATAAGCTTCAATGTCAAGCTTGAATAAAGTCATATGATTCTATATAAACATATGACATTTCTGGCCTTGTACCTTCTATTGTTTTGAACATACTAGAACATATTCTTCCATTCTATATACATATATATGGATAATACTTTTATTTTATTGCAAATTCTTTCTTAGGTCATATTTTCTATTGATATACAGGGTGTATATTATGTCTGGGAAACAACCCAAATATATCCTTTTAATAATTTTAAATATAAATTTGAAACCTCTTAACAATCGTGATAGAGATTGGGCATCTACTTTTTGGAACAATGTTTTGTTATGTCACACCAACGGGGGACGTCCTGCCGAGGGTATCGTGAATATTCTTAATGGAAGCCTATACCTTGTGATACATAATTTTAAAGGTAATAGCTTACTGAATTGAATGCCACAAACCGCATCTCAAAGGAATTATTCTATCAGAAAATAGAGCATTTTTAGTATTGAAAATTTACTGATGTTCAACAATGTAATTTTAACATGGTTTCTTGCCACAAAATGTGTTACACTAATTTTTTAGCATTTTTTAAATGTTCAATTAAAAATAAAATAAACAATTTATTTTTAAGCTGGTTTCATTAGTACAAATTTACCAGTTTTTATTACAATGAATAAAAACTTATGAGTCACTTTCTCTGATTACTTATGAATCTGTACTTGGTGTGTTTTCCAGTCAGCAGGAAGGTTTAAAGAGACAAAGGTCACTAGCCTATGAGAAACATTATTGTGTTATTAATCATCTGGTCTACAGGTTTCAGTTTGTTGAGCATGGAGCTTTCACTAGACAGGTCTAAGCTTGGGAATTACAAATGGACAAAGGTCATATCATTCCTGTCGAGTTAATCAGTGTCTCTGAAGCATTGCTGTCAACAAGTTATCTAATTACAGTAGTTCAGTTTTTATTTGGCATTTTAATGGAATTGTCTGAAAGAGAACGAAATTACTCTGTTGATGATGCGAGGATATGGCGATCGTCAAAGATCTTATCGGGAAGTTTGTAATTTGTTTAATGACACTTTCCCAGAAAGGAATCCCATAAGTGTTTCAACAATATCAAAAACTATTGAGCGTTTTGAAATGACAGGGAGTGTACGTAAATCGGCCCAAAGTCGGGTAGGATACAATCTGCAACAGATGAAGAACATGCACTAGATGTTTTGCAAACATTTATTGAAGACCCACATACATCGCTCAGAAAAGCTGCACAGCAACATGATATGCACCCTATGTCTGTGAGTAAGATTTTGAAAATTAATAAATACAAACCATTTAAAGTTCATTTAGTCCAACAGTTAAGTGAGGATGATTACGACAGAAGAGTTGAGTTTTGTGAACTTGTGATGCGCAAATGTGGTGATGACAATAGAGATTTTCTGACCAACATACTATTTTCTGATGAGGCAACTTTTTTCCTAAATGGCAATGTTAACAGGCACAATTGCCGTTACTGGCTAGTGAAAACCCACCACATTGGATTACTGAGTCCCATTCACAGCAACCACAAAAACTGAACGTATGGTGTGGAATTTTAGGTAACAAAATTGTTGGACCCTTTTTCATCAATGGAAATTTAAATGCCGAACTTTTACTACAATATGCTCCAAAATGAAATAATCCCAGCTATTCAAATTGGCATCAGGAGAATACTTTGATAATGTATGGGTTTCAGCAGGATGGTGCTCCACCCCATTATGGGAGACAGGTAAGAGAGTATTTGGATTTAAGGTTTCCTCATAAATGGATTGGCCGAAGAGGAGAAATCGAATGGCCTCCAAGATCTCCGGATTTGTCACCAATCGATTATTTCCTATGGGGTCATTTAAAATCCAATGTTTATAGAAGAAAGCCTCATAATTTGGAAGGACCTAAGAAACAGGATTATAGAGGAGATTGCTTTGATAACTGAAGAAATGTTAGGCAACTCTGTCGAATCATTTTACACAAGATTGGCCTCATTGTCAAACCGTAGAAGGAACACAGTTCGAACAATTGCTTTGACACCAAATGCAGGTAAAACGTTTGTTGTAAGACTTTTCTAACAGCATACATTAGTTTTTATTTGTAATAAGAAATCAATAACATAAGTATTTCCATAATTGTACTGTAATTAAAACCTGGCAAATTTGTGCTAATAGAACCAGCTTAAAATGAAATTTTTGTTTTATTTAATTGAAACATTTAAAAAAATGCTAAAAAATTAGTGTAACACATTTTGTGGCAAGAACCATGTTAAAATTACATTGTTGAACATCAGTAAATTTTCAATACTAAAAATGCTCTATTTTCTGATAGAATAATTCCCTTGAGATGCGGTTTGTGGCATTCAATTCAGTAAGCTATTACCTTTAAAATTATGTATCACAAGGTATAGGCTTCCATTAAGAATATTCACTATACCCTCGGCAGGACGTCCCCCGTTGGTGTGACATAACAAAACATTGTTCCAAAAAGTAGATGCCCAATCTCTATCACGATTGTAAGAGGTTTCAAATTTATATTTAAATTATTAAAGGATATTATTTGGGTGTTTCCAGACATAATATACACCCTGAAAGCTAACTATAAAATATGAGTTCTTCTGTAATTAAATGTTAATAAAGTATGTGGGATAAAAATCTTTCATTTATTGCAGAGGTGAACTTTAAAAATTTAAAATGAAGGTACTATTCATGAGACGTGCAACATTTTAAACAAAGCTATTTATTTTCATCCTACGATACTGTGGACAATACATACACATCTAAAATCACATGTGTTTAGTTTTAGGATTATTTTTTTAAACGTATGAAGTATAAAATCTATTACATTCTCAAAGGTATGGAAAAAGGAAAATATTTCTACTGACACGAAACTTTTATCAGTTATCAAAAACAGTTATCTGGCTTTATTTTGTCTAAAAATTGAAATGTTACGAACAAATATTTATTGTGAAGCACTGGCTTCAACCAAGTCAAGCCGTCATGAAGGACACGGTCTGTCCTCTAGGGGGTATCGTCTGGTATAGTGTTATAGATGACGCTATCCATCATCTAGAGATGAACGTCAACATAAACTTGTCCCGTCTCTATTAACAATCTTTTTTTTATTAACTTCTTGCAGTTTATACCAGATACATTACTAAATATAATGTTTTTTTAACTGTACACAAACGTATTTTAATCATATAGTACTAAAGGAAGCATTAGTTATACTCTAGTAACTATTATTGCTATAAGAAAACTATATATATATATATATATATTTATATATATATATATATATATATATATATATATACATTAAATAAGGCTATTGCCATTTATATATATCTAATGCATATATATATATATATAGATACAGGGTATCCCACGATTTACTCGACAAACTTCTCAGGTGGTTTCTTCTAATCAAAATAATGAAAAATGTTCATATAAATTTATGTCCGGAAACGCTTTGTAAGCGAGCTACGGCTATACATCATTGATGTTCTCAGCGAATAGCCAACAATACAAAAACTGAATAAACGGCAGCTCTCAATGTGGGCCCATGTCTTGTCACAGTAAATCTGCTCTAAATCAGTTACTTTATCAGTTTTTTTATTCAGTTATGACTATTTAAACCATTTTAGTGTCATTTAATTTGTGATAGAAGCCTCTAAAAACTATTATTCTTGCAATTCTTGAAAAAAACCCCTAGTTTTTAAGATGTTCAAAGTTTAAAAGTTTTATTGGCCGTTTTAATTTTTATCAAAATACTAAAGATAATTTAATCATATTTTTTCAGTAACAGACCTTGTTATCATAAACATTTCAGCCAAATGTGGTATAATGTAATTTATAAACTTATAAGATACTAGCTTTTACCCGCGGCTTCGTTTGCATTTAAGCTATGAAATAAGAATCGGAGATCATTACTATATAGACATTAATTAATGTGATAACTATATTTTATTGCTTAGCTAGAATTATCAATTACAATTTAATGATATATTTGCCCTTGTACAGTAAATTTTGGTGAATATCCGGGTATTGTTATCACTTTATCAACTCAAAAAGATGTCATTTGAAAGCAAGAGTTATACTTTCTTATTTTGCTTAGGAATTGCTTTGCCTCATCTGTAACACTTAACAATAAAGTTTTTTAAGGCTCTTCTGGTTCACCAAGTAATGGAAAGGAAACTTTAACACTGGAACAGCACATTCCAGCAGTTTCATCTTTCCGTTTGAAAGCATCACAATACTGCCATATTTATTCATTGAGCAATTAAAGGATGATTATGATATTCAACTGAAGGGTTATATTGAAACCCAGTACTATTAAATACAGACCAATCCTTATGCATGAAATTTCGACGGCGCGTGGTCTGCATTTCTGCATTATGAATTCTTCTCGCCTGCGATTGTTCTGGCGTTTCTATTGCTCTTTTAGCTGCCTGCAGCGTAGCTTGTCTTTCTGAACGAACTTGTGCCTGAAGAGGGGTTTCGGCTGCTCTCAAAACATTTTTTCGCTGTGCTTGCTGTTGTCTTCTCAGCTCTGCGTGAACCGCAGATTCTTGATTCCATCCAAATTTTGCTGCACGGACCCGCGACGAATTTTTGGATAGACCAGATTTCCGCTCTTGAGTCATTTTTAAAGAAGAACGGAATAAGAATTGGAATCAGTGAGTAAGATCTAAAATAATGAAATGGCATCCAACCACAAATATTACACTTAACCTTAAAAATCCAAATAGTTTTACACTGCATGTTACAATGACAGAAGAAAACATTCAATGTAGAAGAGTTCCAAATAGCTGAAATTATAGTCAATTGGATGACATTTGAAAATAACATTAAATATAGAAGAATTCCAAACAGCTTAAATTATAATAAATTGGATGGATGGATTGGATTGGATTAGATGTTAACGTGACCATCGATAATACAGTGTGACGGTATTACAGTGCTCAGAATTGGAACTTTATTACTGGAGTGTTAGATGGCGTTGGAGTAGCTGGACTTTGAGATTTTAGACAAAAGAAATTTTGTTCATTAATAACAAGAATCCTACGTTACTTCTAATACCTCCAAGGATATGTGTACAAAGTTTCATGATAATTGGTTAATTAGGTTTCACATGAAAGCGTAACAAACAAACTTACATTCGCATTTATAATATTAGTAGGGATTCATTAAAAAGAAAACCCATACAGACAGACAGATGGGACGCTTAGCATCGGAGACCCATGTTCATATGGTGAAATACGTATGTTTGCCTTGACCTGAGCAATAACACGGTATACATTTGTTACGTGACACCATAACTCTCTTGTAATCCCTCGTGGATTGATAAAGATGTTATGATTTTTGTAGATGCAAGGTATTTAAGAGTTATACATTTAAAATACAAAAATATTTCACTAATGATCCGATATATATATATATATATATATATATATATATATATATATATATATATATATATATATATATATATATACACACACACACGCGCGCGCGCGCGCGCGTGTGTGTGTGTGTGTGTGTGTGATGTTTGATATATATCATATATATCAGATCATTAGTGAAATATTTTGGTATTTGAAATTTATAGCTCTTAAATACCCTGAAACTACAAAAATCATAACATCTTTATCAAACCACGAGGAATTACAAGCATTAAAACTATGACATTTCGTAATCAGGCCCAAATTAAATTGTTGAGGACATAAAAAACGACATTTTTACAGAACGTAAACCAGTTATAACGCCATGGAGTTACGTATCTTTATAAGTGTTACCTTAAGGAACTTATTATTTTCAAATTAGGCGAATAATTTAATAAAAAGTCAGTTTTTTATCATTTTTCCTTAAAAATTTATGTTTTTGGAAATACACAACATGCCACACCCTCCATTAATATTTCATGAAAATACTATAAAGATGTCATATTCTTACCTCAAACTGTTTTATTTTGGCCCTGATTATATTTTTCATGTATTAAAAACGGTATCCTACACTTTTTTTATTTAAAAGATATTCAAACAGATTTTTACCAAATTAAACTTTCAATGCAGAGCAATGAAACGAAAAGGAAAGTGGTTAGATTATTTATTTAATTATTCGTACCTATATCCTTACCAAAATGATAAAACTTGCCTTGAAGCCTTGAACAAATATAAAATTAACACTCCATTATATTGACAAACTTATTAAGTAAACAATCAAAACAAGACCATTTGGTTAACCAGCTACAAGCATAAGTAATACTTTCATCTTGTTTTATGAGAATTGGCATTGTGAAACTGTCAGGTGTTGAACTAATTAGATCCTAAAATTCTGTGGTTTGTTAAATCTACACTATGCTATCTCTGGAATTTCTAACCTCTGGAAGCCCACAACTTACGGAATATACTCAAAGGGGGTTATACGATCACTCGGATTTTGTTTCGTATAGGTTCTAGAAACCTTCAGCCTCTAAAACAGCCTCTTTATTCATTTGATATCTAAGAACTTTATTTCCGCCCCCAGGAAACCCGAATAGTAAATCTGGACTAAACTTATTTGGCTCTATAACATCTGCTAGAGCTTTTATTTTATAACTTACAATATTTGACAACTGACGGACTCTAGAGGATCTAAGTCCCTGACAACTGCCACTTTCTGGAAATGTCTGGCCACTGACAGCTTCCAGAATATGGGAGATTTCGGACTCTAAATCTTTAAAAGATCTTGCTTTAAAAAGCACCCTGTTTATGGAAACACCCAGCTCCTAGATTTCTTTAGCGTATACCAGATTTCTTCATACGGATTTCTTCATACTTTTAGCCTCTAGTAGTTATTGCATGTTAACTTATAGTATTATATACCTAGGCTCTGGGACCGATTAGTCGCTATAAGATTTTGGCCCTTTGAATTCCGTGGTTTCTGTGAGAGATATCAGCCTGAACGCCTGGGCTTTCGAAGCGCCTATAATCTTTTTGTTTGTCTTAGCTTCATAAATTAATGTCCGGACCATTGAAGTTTGGTTTTTAGAATCTCCGTACCGTTGGAAAGTTCCTAGAATCTTTTAGCCAGCAATCTCTGGAAGCTGCTGTTGGCTGAATAATTCTAGCCTCTAAAGTTTCTTGAATTCTAAATCTTCCGGCCTCTCAAAAGGTTTCGGAATTTGAAAGGAACTATCAATCGAAAGATTCCTGCATTATTAGCTTTATGTCTCTGAAAGTACTAGCCTCTGAAAGTTCTCAACGAATGGAAATTGA
Source organism: Homalodisca vitripennis (assembly GCF_021130785.1). Lineage (NCBI taxonomy): Eukaryota > Metazoa > Arthropoda > Insecta > Hemiptera > Cicadellidae > Homalodisca > Homalodisca vitripennis. The sequence continues at coordinate 40,628,398 of NC_060215.1, forward strand.
AAGACTCTGGAAGTTAACAACCTCCTGAAGCTCTTGATCTTACACTTTTGGCCGACTGGAGGTCACGGATCCTTAGAGCACCCGCTCAGTGGGAGTTCACAGTCTCTGAATATACTTGGCCTTTAGAAATTCACTACCTTTTGAACCTCTTAGATTCTTGGTGCCCTTAGTCTTTTGGAACTAAAAATTAGGAACTTCTCACCCATGAGAGCTCCTATTGCTGGAAGACTCGACCACTGGGAGATTTCTGCAGTCTCTACAATATTACGGCATTCAGGAAATTACATTATCTGTGAATTCCAATCAGTTGACCTACTTGTCTACCTGGTTGTTTAAAGGTATTAATTAAACACATTTTACCTGGAGGTGAAGAAATTCAAAGGGGCTCTTGCCACTGTTACGTAAAACACACATTCAATTTCTTTGATTAATACCCGTGTCATAAAATCGTCACATCAATTCCGATTTCAGTTCATGAATCCGTAAGATCCTGATTATTTGTTTATAAAGCGAGTTTGATAGTAAAACTCATCTTCCTTGCATCCGAAAAGGGTCAAAACATTATTTGATAAATATTAGTCCCATACGGAACGGTTGTGATTAAAGCCCAAAGACTAAGGATATTTACAATGGACTGACCTTAGAGGTCTATCACTTGGGTTTGAATGGAGCTGATCTTTATGAAAATGTCTCCAAAAACATTCATACCGATTTAAGTGCCATAGACTTATAAGAAGTCCCTTTAAGCGAAAAAGGCTTAAGCCCTAGGGCTCAGTTTTCTTGGCTCTAAAAGCAATCAAGAGAATACCCTCCCCCTTTAAAATCAATTCAGTAAGATTTAAACAGCAATTTGGGCCAATATCCGTAGGCACAGATATAGGCATACGTTTTCCGTATTAAGTATCTATGGCTCTTGAACTTTGTCTCCTTGGCAAAAATAATACTGAATAACTATAACTGGTTACTATTTATATCACAGATGTTTTTTATGGTGCATATTACATTAAGTACATTATTGTTGTGAGGAGCTGTCTTCGGCCCAGAGGCTTTGCTCCTTTGGATCCAAAGGGACTCTTACTCTTAGTTTAAATCTGTTGCATGGAACGTTTATATGAGTTTATACCAGTGTTGAGTCAGATCAATACACTCATAAGCCGAGCACGATAGCTGGGCCCCAATCCTTTGACTCAGAGTTTTAAACAGCTCGTCTGGGTTAAAGTGTACCCTAAAAAATGTTTATGCAATGTTTTGGACCAATGCTTCACTATGGTATCAATTATTGTAGTATATATAGATTTTATCCTAGGGCTGTGCACCCTCAGATCCAAAGTTACTCAATAACCATCCTATTTTATCAATTAGTTATTTCATAGAATGTTCATGTCATTTTTTTCTTATACATTGCTAAAAGACCCGAGGCTGTTACGTTGAAAAATGTTCAAATATGTCCCATAATATATTTATGATCATTACCATCTAATTAATTCAACTGTAACTGGTTTAAATTTAGTGCTCTGCTTCCTTTGGTGGGACAGGCCCAAAACAAAAAACTTGACTGCAGGGTTTGCCACCACCGAATTCGAAAAGATCCCTTAGAATTAGGAATGAATATAATAAAAGGTCGCATTCAAGTTGCAAATAGTAGCCTAGTTCTGCCAAACCCTGAAAAACGCTCTATTGATGATTCTAAACTATCTCTCTTGCGACGTAAATTAATGCATGTAAACTGGAACTTTATATTAGATCCAGAAGAGAGCTTTGCCGATCTGTTTACAACCTTTAAGGACATCTTTGATAGTGTTTTTACTTCTAGAACCATTAAACCCAGGTTTACATCCAGTGGCAATGCTGATAAAAATAAATCAAACCGTGTTAAATATGAATCTTTGTACACGCCTGAGCATGCTGGTTTAAAATCATGTGCTGTGTTGTTTTAGGTGATTTCTATAAATTTGCCCCTGATGGAGTCTTGTGAAATAAATATTATAACATGTATACTAAGGCTAAAAGAAACTACTCGTTTAGGGTTATGGAAACAAAAAAGACATATGGCAAAATCGTAAATGAAGCTCGCAACTCCTGCAAAATAAGCGCGGGACAATGTAAATAGCAGATTTAAGAAAGCACTACGTGAATGCCACTACATCTAGAAATTCAGTTCCTGAAAATAAGACTCACAACTTTCGGCTATTTTTCTGCTAAATGTTACTTTTGTGGACAAGATCAGCATTCACGCACTGCCCTGCTAAATATGCTCTAAGTATAATTTGTTCTACATCGGGACATTAATACAGAGTCTTTAGGTCAAAACAAAAGAAAAATAACATTAAAACTTTGAATGTTGTTATGACTAGTTCAAATGTTTTTACTCCTATTAAAGCAGCTTCTCCTTCATTCTTAAATGTACTGTTGTTAAAGTATGCATCAAATTAGAAACAGCACATAATCAATCGGTATTTTATTCTAATGTTGATGATGTTGTCAATGCCACTACACCAATAAAGCAGCTTCTCGTTCGTGCTTAAAATGTACTGTTGTTAAAGTATGCATTAACACGTACAAAGTAGAGGCATTAATAGATACCGGAAGCCCGGAGAATTTCTTAAGCGATTTCTTTGCTCCTCGAAATAACATAAGACTTTTCCCTGTTTCTGGGAAGGTTTAAATGACATCTACTTGACTTAGTTCTCAAATCGTTGGCTACTGTATTATTAATGTAAAACTTCTTAAGCATTCATACACAGTACTAAAGATTGCAGTTTTAAAAGAACTTTCTGCTGATTTTGCGGTAGGTAATAATTAATTGAAATATTATTCTCTAATGCAAATAAATTTTAGTGGAAATAAATCTTCACTTAATTTTCGTTCCCTAACTCATTCTTGAGATGAACCTTTACCTTTATTCAGTAACCTGACTAAAAATATTTGACCGATTGCTATTAAATCTTGTATGATTGATGAATGATAAAATATCCATTAAAGTAAAGTTGGAAAATTATTAACAGGAAGAGTAATTGAGGAAACTCAATCATCGTGACGAGATCAAGCTCTTGTTACTACTAATAAAAGTAACAAAAACGAATATTGATTGATTATTCTCAAGCTATCAACCGCTTTTCTCTATTTGACTCTTATAATCTACATAGCATAGAGCATGCTGTCTCTGAAGTATCGAAATACTCTGTTTACAGCACCGTCGATTTGACAAGTGCTTAATCATCAAATATTATACCAATACGTGAAAATGAAAATAAATTGAGCTAGGGGTAGGATTTATCAATTCACAAGACTTCAAATTGGGGTAATAAATGGCGAATTTCCAGAGGGTGATTGATGACATAATACAGCATAATACGATCTGAAAATCTGAACGTAACCTTAGAATACTTGGACGACTTAACAGTGTGAGTAGTCAACACGAACTTGATATTAACCGAAATCACTGCCTTCGTACGGTCAAGAAGTTTTGCCTTATTATAAAAGATCAGAAAGGCAAATATTTTCTCCAATCAATAAAACTATAAGAGATAAGTATCAGAACTATTAGATCTCGTCAGGACAGACTTAAACCATTGGAAAATCTACCATTTCCTACAGACACAGCTTCAATTTGGAACAATCTGTACGCTCACATCATTCTAAATTGGTTCCGCACTATTCAGATTAAGTGTGAGGTCTATAAACAACTAATAAGTTCCCAGTTTCATCTCAGTTTGCCTCAGATATTGGAAACTTAAAACGAGGAAATTGGAATCAGCCATGTATGCAATAGATGTAAATTTTGACGCTGAAACAGATGCATCTTAACATTCCAATGCTGTTAGTCTTTCACAAAATTGACGTCCAATAGCATTTTTGTCGAGAACCTTGACGTTAAGTGAACAAAGATATTCAGCAGTTGAAAAAAGCTAACGCTAAAGCTAACATCATGGGTCAAAAATTTGTTTTCTTCATGTTTAAAAATACTCACTCCCTTGAAATTAAAAATGAGAAAATACTTTAATGGCGCCTAGAACTTGCGTGCTTATAAATACGACATAGTTTACAGTCTTGGTCGACAACATTAGATAGCTAACACGCTATCTATGGTTAGTGGATTACCAGATAGCAACCAATTGTATCAACTGCATGTTAAACTTGGCCAACTGGGTAAGAACTTAAAATATACCTTACTCTTTGGACGAAATAGAGAAAAAGACTGTTACTTGTCCCATTTGTGAAGAAAATCCCTCGCTTTCATAAGCCATACATTTATTGTTTACTACATTTACTATTTACTGGCAATAGATTCTCGCATTTTCCTTTGCTTACCATGCTCTGACATGACATCAAGCACAGTAATGGAGAAGCTATGTGAATTGTTTTGCATACTTGGATTCTCCTCTAATATTCATGCTCACAGGTGTTCATGTCATATCAAAAGAATTTAAAGGCTTTCTTAACTCAAAAAGTATAGCGACAAGCAGGACTACATATCATAAACCACAAAGTTAACGGCTAGTTCGAAATTTTTGTTAGGCACTGCTACAAATATGACACCGCAGAAACTAAGGTTTCTTCTTTCCACAAAATCATCATTTAAGAAATTCTTTAAACGGCCAAGATTTGCCAACCCGGCTACGTAAATGTGGTAAGTGTTCTTGAAGAGAAATGTAAGGCAGAATAGGTACGATCCTCTGGTCGACGAGGTTAAAGTAATAGACGTAAATCTCAATTATGCAAATGTATTCCCAATGACAGAGATGAAAAGACAGTGTTACTGAAGCAGCTAGCTCCGAGGGGGCCAATGCCAATGTATTCTCGTAAGACGACCAGAATTGGTCTCCGTTTGTTGTTCTCAAAGAAAGTCTGATCATTACGGAGTTACGGAGCCCAAGAGGGTGGCCGATCTCTTAGCGAGATACGGTTCCTTAAAGGGTGCCAGATCTCTTTGTAATTTTGATCTTAACAAAGTCAGAGATTTGCAAAATGCTGTATTTTTGGGAAAGGTAATATTTTTGTTTATACCAAACCACATCCTGTCCTAAGGTGTCAGAGTGTTAGTTGAAATAAGCTTATGGTCATAACAGAATCACAGTATTCCATGCGGAGGTCACAGTTGTACTGAAGTGCTTCTGTGAGAACCTGAAGAAATTGACACCTTTACAGACCTGTAGTTACTTAACCTGGTTGGGTTCCAGGTTACACTTGATTTCGAGGTAATAAAACCACTTATGTATTGGCAAATAAACATCATAAACGACGTCCATGGGGCCTCAGCCGTTGTGTGTGATATTCCAAGAGATATGCATCATGGTAGATGGAAATCCACGCCGGAGTTCAGGATGGATGTTGTTTTACTCTCTCCTTCCAGAGAGATTGCCAATGAGGCATTACAGCTGGGGAGAGGTGTTTGGCGACGGATAAAAAAGCTTGATACTCACCACTGTCATCTGAGAAAGCATATTCGACCAAGACCCTGTATATTGGATGACCGGGAGCACGCTGAGGCGATTGGTCACATAGATTTTGACTGCGATGAACTGCTTGGTGAGGGGTAGACCTTTGGAACGGTAATCAAAGTTCAGGTGATATCTCACAGGGAGCACACATGGATACCTTGCAGCACCTCGTTGAACTTCTTAAACGGGCTAGAATTTTCTGAACCCCTCTCTTTACTTGATCGAGTACGGAAAAACCCGTTATACTCGGATAATGTGTTTAGATTTTTAGGACTGCCCTTTTTGAATAAACTGCTTTCTACTGAGTCCTCTCACCTTCCATCTGTAACGGTGGGACAGCAGTCAATAATGTTGGATACCATATGTCAAAATTTAAATATATTTCTAATGGCTTGCAAAATTATCTAGTTATAAATCTCAAAATTACTTTTCACAGATTATTAAGAATTCAAATTAAATAATTCCTTTTAATATAGATAAACCAAAATAAAGGGAGAATGCACTATGATTAGAGTAAAGAATGCAAACAACTTAGTGTCAGTTGAATCAAGGAGAGGAAAATATTATTGCGTAAATTCTACTAAATATCAGAAAAAAGTTTAAAAATTGTCTGATATCTGACCTAGTATTTTTTAATCTAAATTCCAAAAGATACTGAACGAAAACGTGTTCTTAGTTTTCATATGCGTGTGTGTTATTTTATTAGTGTTAACAGTTGCAACGTTCACAACATTCTTATAATGTTTTCAAATTATACTCACCTGCAATTATCAGCTATAAACACTGCGGTACTACAAGGTTCAATAGTCATTGGATATTCAGAGCCACCCCATTAATACTCGCTACAATCCTTCCCGTCAGCAGGGGATAGCTTGCCGTATTGGGATAAGCCGCCCATCTAAGTGTTCTTACTGAGGGGCTAGTTTAACGTTGGCTGCAATTATCAGCTATAAACACTGCGGTACTACAAGGTTCAATAGTCATTGGATATTCAGAGCCACCCCATTAATACTCGCTACAATCCTTCCCGTCAGCAGGGGATAGCTTGCCGTATTGGGATAAGCCGCCCATCTAAGTGTTCTTACTGAGGGGCTAGTTTAACGTTGGCTGCAATTATCAGCTATAAACACTGCGGTACTACAAGGTTCAATAGTCATTGGATATTCAGAGCCACCCCATTAATACTCGCTACAATCCTTCCCGTCAGCAGGGGATAACATGCCGTATTGGGATAAGCCGCCCATCTAAGTGTTCTTACTGAGGGGCTAGTTTAACGTTGGCTGCAATTATCAGCTATAAACACTGCGGTACTACAAGGTTCAATAGTCATTGGATATTCAGAGCCACCCCATTAATACTCGCTACAATCCTTCCCGTCAGCAGGGGATAGCTTGCCGTATTGGGATAAGCCGCCCATCTAAGTGTTCTTACTGAGGGGCTAGTTTAACGTTGGCTGCAATTATCAGCTATAAACACTGCGGTACTACAAGGTTCAATAGTCATTGGATATTCAGAGCCACCCCATTAATACTCGCTACAATCCTTCCCGTCAGCAGGGGATAACATGCCGTATTGGGATAAAGCCGCCCATCTAAGTGTTCTTACTGAGGGGCTAGTTTAACGTTGGCTGCAATTATCAGCTATAAACACTGCGGTACTACAAGGTTCAATAGTCATTGGATATTCAGAGCCACCCCATTAATACTCGCTACAATCCTTCCCGTCAGCAGGGGATAACTTGCCGTATTGGGATAAGCCGCCCATCTAAGTGTTCTTACTGAGGGGCTAGTTTAACGTTGGCTGCAATTATCAGCTATAAACACTGCGGTACTACAAGGTTCAATAGTCATTGGATATTCAGAGCCACCCCATTAATACTCGCTACAATCCTTCCCGTCAGCAGGGGATAACTTGCCGTATTGGGATAAGCCGCCCATCTAAGTGTTCTTACTGAGGGGCTAGTTTAACGTTGGCTGCAATTATCAGCTATAAACACTGCGGTACTACAAGGTTCAACAGTCATTGGATATTCAGAGCCACCCCATTAATACTCGCTACAATCCTTCCCGTCAGCAGGGGATAACATGCCGTATTGGGATAAGCCGCCCATCTAAGTGTTCTTACTGAGGGGCTAGTTTAACGTTGGCTGCAATTATCAGCTATAAACACTGCGGTACTACAAGGTTCAATAGTCATTGGATATTCAGAGCCACCCCATTAATACTCGCTACAATCCTTCCCGTCAGCAGGGGATAACTTGCCGTATTGGGATAAGCCGCCCATCTAAGTGTTCTTACTGAGGGGCTAGTTTAACGTTGGCTGCAATTATCAGCTATAAACACTGCGGTACTACAAGGTTCAATAGTCATTGGATATTCAGAGCCACCCCATTAATACTCGCTACAATCCTTCCCGTCAGCAGGGGATAACATGCCGTATTGGGATAAGCCGCCCATCTAAGTGTTCTTACTGAGGGGCTAGTTTAACGTTGGCTGCAATTATCAGCTATAAACACTGCGGTACTACAAGGTTCAATAGTCATTGGCTATTCAGAGCCACCCCATTAATACTCGCTACAATCCTTCCCGTCAGCAGGGGATAACTTGCCGTATTGGGATAAGCCGCCCATCTAAGTGTTCTTACTGAGGGGCTAGTTTAACGTTGGCTGCAATTATCAGCTATAAACACTGCGGTACTACAAGGTTCAATAGTCATTGGATATTCAGAGCCACCCCATTAATACTCGCTACAATCCTTCCCGTCAGCAGGGGATAACATGCCGTATTGGGATAAGCCGCCCATCTAAGTGTTCTTACTGAGGGGCTAGTTTAACGTTGGCTGCAATTATCAGCTATAAACACTGCGGTACTACAAGGTTCAATAGTCATTGGCTATTCAGAGCCACCCCATTAATACTCGCTACAATCCTTCCCGTCAGCAGGGGATAGCTTGCCGTATTGGGATAAGCCGCCCATCTAAGTGTTCTTACTGAGGGGCTAGTTTAACGTTGGCTGCAATTATCAGCTATAAACACTGCGGTACTACAAGGTTCAATAGTCATTGGATATTCAGAGCCACCCCATTAATACTCGCTACAATCCTTCCCGTCAGCAGGGGATAACTTGCCGTATTGGGATAAGCCGCCCATCTAAGTGTTCTTACTGAGGGGCTAGTTTAACTTTGGCTGCAATTATCAGCTATAAACACTGCGGTACTACAAGGTTCAATAGTCATTGGATATTCAGAGCCACCCCATTAATACTCGCTACAATCCTTCCCGTCAGCAGGGGATAGCTTGCCGTATTGGGATAAGCCGCCCATCTAAGTGTTCTTACTGAGGGGCTAGTTTAACGTTGGCTGCAATTACCGTGCATCTTCAACAATACTGCGGGATCTGTAGCTGCAACATGGATCACTTAATAAGAACTGACTCACTTTAAGGTAATGGAACCACCCCTTATTCCCCTTATTCCATTCTACAGTGTACATATTAATTGACTATGGTTTGTATATTTCAATGACAGAAGGTGATTATACTAAAAATTTGCATTGTGATTTGTCTATTACAAAGTAAGATCTACATAAGTAATAGATTACACAAATAATTACTAATGTTAAAGATTATACTTGGTTATTAGTATTCTATAACCTTAAATATGACATGAATAATTAAGTATGATTAAAATTAAGCGTTAATTATCATGGTTACTCGAAAGTGCATTAAAAGTATTTTCTGAATAATCTTAACCTAAGAAGTATCATTTGTGTTGAATATGCCATCATTAAGGGTACAAATAATGATCAATAAAAGATTTCGGAGTTTCAGAAATTTAGTAATTGAGTGTAATATGATTAAAAACAGTTTATTAGCATCACCTTAAATCATTGATTTAATCACCTCAGTTGTGAATGAGGTGAGTAAGCAACTGAGTTAACAAGACGTGTTGTAGATTATTTGGATTCTAAAGCACTGCATTACAATACAGTTTTCAGTCTATTTTCTAAAGTGAAATCCATTACCACCTTTACTCCACCTCGAGTTCTTCCACTTAGAGGTGTAGTGGAAGAGAAGACTTTTAAGTCCTATATTTGCATCATTTTTCATTTTATATAATAGAAAACACTCTTTTCTAAAGTAGGAAATTATATTTAATTGTTTACTGTTATGAAATTACACTATGGCAATACCCAACAACTTAAAACATATTCCTTGACACTTTTAGACATGGGGATTGAATCAATTAGATATGTTACAGTAAACAACATGTTTTCCATAATGTTTTATTCAAGAAGAGATAAGCTGGAATGGATATTGTCTGTTTAATATCCGTAACAAAACGGTGACCCGTGCACAGAATATAAAACAGTAATTTCAGGTTGTAGGAAGGAAGCTGTCGCTGAGTGTAACACGTTATCTATCACTCAAGAGATGAAGGAAGTTGATAGCAACTTGGCCGCTCGCCTAGAGCTTTTAGCTCCTGGGTATGATGAAGCAGACGACTTTCTAACAGTCAAGAAAAGTTATGACACTTTGATTTTGTTGTATTGATTAACGCCTTGGTTTGAAATTTTAAAATTAATTTGACACTTTCTTTCTTATACAACAATGCACTTAACGGGCGCCATCTGTATTAATTTTAAATATAGTTTGATATTTACTTGTTATTAATTTGTATTGAATAATTTATGTTTAGAGGTGTACATATTTTTAACAACATAAGTTTAAATAGTGATTGTTTTAAATTCGGAGTTTAAGGTTTGTATATAAATGTATCATGTTTGAAACGTATTTCGGATTATATTACATATGTTATAATCATTATGTCTAATTCATGGTAAGCTAAAACATTCATAATTATAAATTTTTAATAATAAACTCTATAAATTAATAAAACAGTTAGCACTACTAATGTGTAGTGTTACTGATTTTTTGCATCACTGAACGATGGGAAATGTCCGGAAAATCCGTTTTCCTTCACTAAAAATTTTCAGTGAAATTAACATGTAAAGTGTCTTTTCAGTTTGGATATAAAAGAGTACTGTGGTTATTAAATGACGACTAAAATTACTTAGCCAACTTTTAATGTAAAAAAATTAGAAAACATGAATTTCAAAACACGTGTTAAATTACGATGCTCGTTTCATTTATGGAAAGGAATTATTTTGCTTTTGTTTTTTTATCTTATTGTCGAAGTTTAATCTAGTGAGTTTTTACGGATTGGATATTTAAATAAATATTTAATCTGAGACTAGTTTAATGATTCTTACATAGAAAATGTAACAATTCAGAGAAATGCTATGTACTGTATGCTTATTGTGAGTTTAATTTTGTTCAAACACTATAATAAATATTCTTCCAAAATTAAAGATAACACTGATTAAAGCACATGGTGATACGTTACTATCTAGAAATACAAAACCGGAAATTCATCGCCTTTGTGTAAATGTTGATATGACAACAGTGAGGGACCTACTGTAATTATACACGAACACACTAGGTACGGGTAATCTCGTTAAGACCCTCCAGCAGGAAGATGAGATTAAGTAGCTCTATTTAGTTATTCCAAAACCGTTTCGCTGATTCACCTCTCTTGCTAAGAGAAAGATTATCTCAGTAAATTGTTCATTAAGAACTTAAAATAAATATAATAATAATTATTATGTCTCTTTCAGTCCTTCAGTCCAGCAATATCTGTGTTCCTTTAGGAACAGCGATGCTACTTTAAATAAACCCTTTGCTACTTTAAATATAGTCATGTTAAATTGTTTACATACTTATAGGCCATCACAATTTTGTTCTTATGTATTGTAGCCACGTCAATATACGATGGGATAACTCCCAGATTATGTTTAATCAACTGTCTCATTACGTAAAACAGTTTTCAAAATTTCAAAAGGACTGTCTCAAACAGTTTTTTTAAAAATCGATGAAAGTGTTTTACATACCTGTTAATTGAAATTTGGATGTTCTGAAAGAAATAGCTTTGTAAGAATACATATTTAAAGAATGCTATTAATAGATACATAGATAATGCTATGATAAATTGTAGGCTCTTTATTGAATGAGCTCTTAACTTTGCTCTTGAGTTCAATGTTATCTTGTATAAATACACTCCGCTCTACATGCATCAAGCTATTCTAATGATCACAGATAGCTCGACAAGCGCAGTCCCTTGTCATGACAGCATCAGAATTGACATAACACTTGTAACAACTTGTAACATAAAATAGACAGATAAATAATTTTGTTTGGAACTGGTATTTAAATATTAAAATTAGTGAGAAAACACTTTGGCATAAACCGTTAATTCATTAGGTTGGTATTACTGCTAAATATATTATGTTGACATTATAACAAATAAAAAATGATATTACCTGATAACATTAATTAAAGAAAATTAAATGATGTTTACAAATTACATTAGATACATAAGGATGTGTGCTGCTCCTTTCATTTGTATTTCACACACACACACACACACACACACACACACACACACACACACACACACACACACACACACACACACACACACACACACACACACACACACACACACACACACACACACACACACACACACACACACACACACACACACACACACACACACACACACACACACACACACACACACACACACACACACACACACACACACACACACACACACACACACACACACACACAGGAAATCTGAAATAAATGCCGTTAAATTCTACGCATACCTTAATGTTGCCTTCGTATTCCGTCCCACTGGTCTTTAGCGTTAATCAACGCTAGTTAAGTCCTTGAAATTAACTCCCGGAAGGTGCAGAATGAAATTCAATTTAAGTTTACAATGTTCAAAGCGCATCGATGTTTCTTTAATAATGATTTCTAGGTAATGGTTATACTTTGAATTTAGAGCTCTGGTAACCATTACAGTTTTCAATTTTAATTAGAATTATAACAGCAATGCTAGAGATTCCCTAATTTGCAGCAGCGTTCCCAAAAGTGTAATCTGTATTTTAGTCCTGTTAATTAAAGTAACAGGTTTAGATTGCTTTATGCTCACGAGCGTCTGGGTGTCATACAGGGAATCAAGATAGGTTTTACAACGAATATTTCTCACAATGATCACAAGGACACACAGGGATTATAAGATACATTTCACCACATTTGCAGGAATTTGTGATGTTATGCTGTTGAAAACGCAGTAGTTTAGAAAAAAATGTTTAAACAATAAATGTAGGCCATTGCAGTATTTAATATCCTCAGAACACTGGGTAGTAAATTAGAAAATATAAATAATTTTATACACAATACCAAATCAAAGCGAGCTATACAGATTTACATGACAGTTAGCTTTTTTATTCGAATGCTTACACCGATTGGATTGGATTCTTAGTAACTTTATTTTCGATGCCGCAAGATAAACAAAATCAACGATCGTAATAAGCAGATTTTTGTATAAAAAGAGCATTCTCGTCTCCAAACTAAGCTCCTTGTTTAGCCAAGACCGCTCGCCGATATAATTTCCCCCCTCCAATCAAGTGAGCTGATTCAACAACCCACAAGAGCTTCCGGAGATGGGGATATCTTCCCAGTACAATCTCAGGATGATAATATATGGTTATTGATTGGTATGTCTTCTGGTTTCTCCCTGTATGCCGTAGGGAGACAATAGTAGTACCGAATTTTAATATTTTTCAGTTTTAAGGTATTGTTAATAACATAACATAGAAAAAGTGGCTTTTTAAAGGTTTTGCCCTATTTATTCCATAATAAAACTAAACTACAACGCAATATACATACAACAAGTTTAAAACAGTATGACATGTTTTTACCAGGAAGTAGTCTTTCGAGGAGAGTAGTAATTGAAAAATTAATTTCCCCTTACCTTCTGTATTACCACTATATGAATTATTATCATAAGACAGTAACGTACTAAATTCTCCTAAATATATAAGGTATAAAGGAAATGTCTTGAAAAAGGTTACCTTAATTGTAATTTATATTCTTCATATTGGAATATAGGTATGTATTCCATAAGCAAAACATCAGTGTCAGAAAATCATGGTTAATGGCTAACTAATTCAACGCTTATATAAAAAACAACGAACATAAATCGCTAAATATGTTTTTTATATTTGATTTCATATTTTTCAGAAAAAGATACTGATGTATAAATGTAAACACTGCAAAAAACATATTGATGGATCACAATGCCCTATTAAAAGGAAATGGAAATAAACGTAGTAATACGAGTACAAATGATAAACAGATCATTTTAATACACGGTATATTGCAAGTAGATAAGGTCAATAATTATTAGTCTGAAAATCGTGTTTCTCAAAAGGTATCATTGATAATTAGTATGATTATTATTATCAATAGCAAAAATTAATAGTAATATTAATAAACTATGGTTTCAAACCATAATTTTTAGGGCGTATGGCATTTTACTGCGAACTATTTTTACCCTGTACGTAGATAAGGCAAATATATCTCTGTACTGCACATTATATAGTGCCGATGATTTTTTCCCGATAGTTTGTAAAAAGTGGTATTTACATATCTTTGTATTTTCATGTTTTTAGAATAGGTACTTTTGGGCATGTTATGAAATATTCCTATGCAAACAATACGGTTTTGTTAGAATAAAAAGTATCATTTGCGCATAAATGTGATAGAAATCTACGTATAAAAAAACAAATAATAAAAACCTTCTTTAGACATGGTTGATACACTGGCCGCAGCGTTTAAAATGGGGTTGTTTATAGGCGCCCTGTAAAATTTCGGAGAAATTCGTGCAAAGTTTCTGGCAACACATTTTTAGTAATACATTGTAACCACAGAAGAAACTAAGAATAATAAATTTGAAACGGTAATACATTAGACAATCTTTGATGAAAAAAGTAATGCTACGATGTATAATACAATGTTAATTTGCCTATACAATAAATGGTATTGTTTCTATACTAACAAATATCTGTGATGTTACTACATATTTCAATTGTAAAGAGTGAATATTTAAATTTCAGTATGCTAAGAGATGTGGAAAACCCATTTTGAAATGTTTTACATGTCACATAAAATAGTTCTTCCAGTTTTAATTACAACACTAGAACAATAGAATATATTTAACAGTCTTTTTAATACATTAGGACGGACAGTTCTATTTATATTTTGCATTGTAATGTTTGTATTGTTCTGAGTTTGACTGTTCTAAGCTTTTAATACATGACATATGTTTGTGTATTGAAAAGAAGTTTCAATTTAACGTTATTTTATTTTATTTCCAACGGATCAACCATTACAAAAGCGAGCATAATAATTTACAATAATAATAATAAGTTAGCAACAATGACTAAGACAAAACTAAAAAAATAAATGAGGTGTATGGATAGTTGCCTTGTAATATGTGTATGAGATACAATAAACAATAATAAATATCAACAAAAGGCAACAAGGAACAGCCGTAAATACTAATAAAAACAACAAATAGAAACAGATAAACTATATGAACAATATAAAAATGATAAATGTGATATACTAACAACAATATAAATAATTCAATAAAAATAACAAAACGAAAATGCCCACTGCCAGGCAATAAGGCACAGTGAGCCTTGCTCCACTAAGACAGTTAGTATGGACCTTTAAGGTGCCATCAATACACTGAACTGGGTGGTCACGATGACACTGATGGGTATGGCCCTTTAAAGGGCACCATAAAAAACCAAACACGAGCACAGGTGTGTGTGTGTGTGTGTGTGTGTGTGTGTGTGTGTGTGTGTGTGTGTGGGCGCGTGCGTGTGTGTGTAGGTGTGCGTGTGTGTTTTGAAATTTAAAGTTGCGTGGTTAAGCACTGAGAAGTACATTATAGCTCTCTTGAAGGCAGCCAAGGAAGCGCATAAAAAGTCCATGTTTATCAATTCAGTTGCCATTCGAACAGTGTTGATTTAGCTAACTCGAGAACTATATCAGGTGACTTAAAAGTCCCCCGCCCTTATTAACGTTCTTATGAATAGAGATGATGATTTAATTTGGGGAATGTTTATATGACCTGAGGAGGAACTGAGGAGTTTTTTGAGGTATGAACATTTTTGATCCCATACCCCTTACAAATAAGGTATTTTAGGAGTAAGGCAACATTTTTAAATAGAAACCCCTAGCAAGTAACGACTAATTTTAAAAGTATTGTAAAAACTTATTATGATAAGCATACATTCGAAAACGATATAGAGACATTACGTGCGAATATATCAATTTACCACACTTACACATATACTCATGAAACGCCTTATGCGTATTAAATCATAAAAATTAGATCATATTGTATGCTCATTGCATGCTCAAATTAGATAGTACAACACACCCATTACTATTATCTTTAATATGGCATACGTTCCATAATTCTATGATCAAAGATAAAGGTATAAAGATGTTTGCTGTTTAACATTGTTTTTATAGGGTCAAGCTTGTTTCATTAAAGCCATCGTTTTATATCTCAGAGTAGAGCAAAAGCGATTATGCAAGGAATATTTTACATTAATAACCTTACCTGAAAACGAACAGTTTCTAATTTATTTATATTTTTATGCATTGTTGCCATTAAGATTAAATAATCGTTTTAAAATATCAATTGTTAACTTTAATTACATAATTTTAGGCTAAAATGTTTTTTAAATTTTAAACTTTTTTTACACTACCAATAGTTCTTTGATTCTTAATGATATAAATAACAATAGTCGCGTGTAGGTGTCGGCAGCTTCTCAAGAAATCGACATATTTCATACGGTTTTACTTTGAGTCCCGCAACAAAGGCGTTTGCATGAATGTCACCACTTTGATGTCAGCCGCACGGTCTCAGTCTCACAGTTCAGTGCGATTCACACAAGGGCCCTACAGGCCAGCCCTTCTATTTTCCACATCGGCTGCTCTTATAGGGACGACATCTAGTTGTAACATATTAACAAAACAATTTTAACTATTTACATTTCATTAAGAATGTTTCAAAACAATTAGTGTTAATTATATATGTGGTTGAAAATTCTTGCATGCTAGTTAAGAAAGTCAGAACTAAACGGTTCATTATTAAACCGACATATCAGAGTATTGAAAAACCTAACAGGACACCAAAAGGATAGTTGCATAGACAAAAAACAGAGGGCATGACCGCCCTTTGACCCTTTAACTACAAAGTCAATACAATTACTTATCGAGCCAAGGAAAACCTATTCACCAAGTTTCAAGTCTCTAGGGCCATTCTATTTAGTATTTCACACAGACGGGCTGACTGCCCTTTGACCCTTTGACTACAAATTCAATACAATTCCTTATCGAGCCAAGGAAAACCTATTCACCAAGTTTCAAGTCTCTAGGACCTATCTATTTAGTATTTCACAAAGACGGGCTGACTGCCCTTTGACACTTTAACTACAAAGTCAACACAATTCCTCATCGAGCCAAGGAAAACCTATACACCAAGTTTCAAGTCTCTAGGACCTATCTATTTAGTATTTCACACAGACGGGCTGACTGCCCTTTGACCCTTTAACTACAAAGTCAATACAATTCCCTCATCGGTCAAAGAAAAACCTATTCACCAAGTTTCAAGTCTCTAGGACCTATCTATTTAGTATTTTCACACAGACGGGCTGACTGCCCTTTGACACTTTAACTACAAAGTCAACACAATTCCTCATCGAGCCAAGGAAAACCTATACACCAAGTTTCAAGTCTCTAGGACCTATCTATTTAGTATTTCACACAGACGGGCTGACTGCCCTTTGACCCTTTAACTACAAAGTCAATACAATTCCTCATCGGGTCAAAGAAAACCTATTCACCAAGTTTCAAGTCTCTAGGACCTATCTATTTAGTATTTCACACAGACGGGCTGACTGCCCTTTGACTACAAAGTCAATACAATTCTTAATCGGGCCAAGGAAAACCTATCCACCAAGTTTCAAGTCTCTAGGACCTTTCTATTTAGTATTTCACACAGACGGGCTGACTGCCCTTTGACTACAAAGTCAATACAATTCTTAATCGGGCCAAAGAAAACCTATCCACCAAGTTTAAAGTCTATAGGACCTTTCTATTTAGTATTTCACACAGACGGGCTGACTGCCCTTTGACTACAAAGTCAATACAATTCTTAATCGGGCCAAGGAAAACCTATCCACCAAGTTTCAAGTCTCTAGGACCTTTCTATTTAGTATTTCACACAGACGGGCTGACTGCCCTTTGACTACAAAGTCAATACAATTCTTAATCGAGCCAAGGAAAACCTATCCACCAAGTTTCAAGTCTCTAGGACCTTTCTATTTAGTATTTCACACAGACGGACGGACTACCTTTTGAGCCCAAAATCAATGCAGTTCTTCCATAGACCATATTTACGAGAAACATATTTACCAGTGTAGCGTTCTCCTACGTTGTAACTAAAACCAATGGGACAACAGACAGAAAACTATCCTTATTGTTTTTTTTTTATTTATAAATAACATAGTACCCGCAATAATATAATATTGTATAGATTAAATAGGTAAGGAATGTAAGCTAAATGAAAGCAAAATTTATTTGAGTTGATTATCTACGCTTCGGTATACTAGTATGACAAATTTATGGTTATCCTTTTAACAGAGCCCGATATTCCAGCATTATGACTCAGATTAGTTAGAGTGAGAGGGGATCAGCTGATCTAACCGATGTTTTTAGTGATTGACTGACTGCCTCATAGTTTAAATAACCAACAAGGGATGGCCATTCATGAAGAGGATGATGAGTAACAATGCTTAATGGATTATGTTGAATGTTGAATACGAACGTATAATATAGAGAATTTTATATAATAATTTGCCTTCTATTTAATTACTACGTTTGTACTGTTATAAGAATAATATGTTTAATACGTAGGATATATAAATGGTTTTTTTACTTTTCAGATTTATGCAAGACGGATACATGGTATATCTTAGGGCATATGATAATAACCCGCCGAGAAAAATGTATCCTTTTCACTTTTTTATCAGTATTTGAAAAATTATGTGGGTTTTTTGACAACTAGTGCCTCATAGTATGAAATCGAATTTCATGAGAACTAAAATCCTCATAACTCCAAATTCTTCGGCATTAGAATCCTCTTATTTATTTTGATGATTTACGTGTCTTTTGGGAAACCTCTTGCTCTACTTAACGACACCTCTTTAAATGTATCGGATTAAAAAAAATATTATATGAGGAAGCAAATTATATACTTCAGTGATTTCATGAGAACCGCCTGATTCTCAATGCAGAAAATACAAGCGTTATTGTATTTTTCATGTCTAAATCAAGAACTCGTAACTCAATCTCTTTTCTATTGGGAATTAATAAATGCCGTCGGTTTTTGAGACTAAATTTCTCGGAATCGGTCGTAATAGACGTCTTACGTTTGGCGCTTACTTCGAACAAGTTTGTAACAAGTCAGCTCTGGAATCTTTCCTTTGAGGCGGCTTTATCCTCTGATTGACAGTAAAGCTTTCCTTGTGGCATAAAATGGGATTATCTATCCATACCTCTCTAACGGAGTTGCTTTTGGGGTCATGGAAGCGCAAAACTAAATATCTTCTTAAATTGCAAAAGATAGCTTTGAGAATTATATTCAATAAAAGCAGTCAATTTTCGTCTTTTACTCTATAAATAAGGAAAATAAAATATTACAAGTTTTTGTGTCTGGCATATTAATCTCTTTCATACTGTCATCTTCGGTGGGCACTATGTAGTGATTTGAACCATGTATTTCTGCATATACAACTACCGTTTTCAAAACCACCTCGTTGCGTTTTGAAAACGGTGTGAAACTTTTTGGTGCACTGACGGAACAGTTGAGGAAGGAGAACGGTGATGATTTAGGGAACAGATTAAGAAAAAATGGAATTTTTTGAAAGAGAACGATTATAATGTTAAAGACTTCCTGACTTATAGCAAAGTTAATTAAAACATTTAGTTATAAGGAAATAAACTAGTTATGAATTCATATTATCTTAAGCTGTACTTAGACTAGATACATAATATACTTTAAAGTTGATGTTTATTGTGCAAACTGGTGCTTACCTTAAGTTGGTTGAAGTATGCTCTCGAGTTTAACAAGTATTCTCTTCTATTTTTCAATTAAAGAGGATTAAATTTGAAAATTAAAGAGGATCGCCATACTCCAGTCCAATGGGTAATGGATTCTATCAGGAGACTCCTTTTATGGTCAAATCTGATCGCCGCTCCGTGATATTGTCCCTTAATAATAAATATCATCTTTCGCAACATGAAGCGAGGCTGAGTGGGATAGACGATGCCAGATTGCTCTGTAGCAATCTATTGTTAACAAAATTCTTTCTCATCCTTGGTTCTTGATTCTGAGACGGTTTTGCATGATTTGATATGTGGGGTATATGTGGGGACAGGACTGTCTCTGCTGTATGGAGATGCCAGTGACTAGGGACTTGAAGGGAGGATGGGTCAAAATATATGCCAGGATACCTTTTAAATCCTGACTTGTGATTTAGGGAGCATCATGCTATTGGAGAACCAATCCCAGGAGAGTTTACTTCTACCTGATTTATATCTGCCAGTAGAACCCATACTAAGTACAGCAAAAACCTATGTGTCACTTAAACCTGGGCGCCCTACTGAATGTCCAGGAACGGCACATCACTAATCAGAAATGTCTAGATATTGCGGTAAAAAGGACCTGTCGATTGGTCTTAATTTACTATAGTGGATGACTGTTGGAGTTGGTGGGGCTCCAATGTTAAAGGGTTTTCAAACCGAGAGAAGAGAGAATATCGTCTTCCCAAGTCCGCCTTATCCGCTTTGACTGGAGAAGGTTTAGAACAAAGCCTCTCCTACTTTCAAGGTGATATGACTAAGATAGTATAGTGTCCCTTCTCATGGGAATTCGGCACAAGGTGGCCCAAATCCCCAACATTACCCATAATCATTAATCTGTCACTCAGAAAGCGGCATAGAGGTCTTTGTATGACCAAGCCCAATGAGAGATTTCCTTATTAAAAATTGTCATAATTGTCCTAAGTTAAAAAATGTTATTGAAGGACAGATTGACAGGATGGCATTCAAAAAGAACTTCTGAATAGCTGATGGTGAAGGCTTTTATTTGAACATTACTGGTGATGCGGGTGTTGTTTGTTAAGAAACTATTGCCTGCTTGATTTATAACAACCTCAGCTATCCCTATAATATTTTCCTTTATGCCTGAAGTTGTAAACCTCACACAATGTTACCATTTGGTGATTTCGCAGTCGTGCAATGAAGGACGTGCTTATGAGTGTTTCTTAGATCTCAGATTCTTACACAATCCAACATATAGTAGCCAGCACATAGCAATAGTCCTCAGATTAAATCTGGATTCAGTCGCTGGATTTTCACACCCAAGGCCTGTTTGGGCGAACTCTGCCAGAAATACCTCAAAGTAGATTCTGACACTTATCAGCTCTTCATAAAATTAACAATAGTAATAAATGCACGATAATAACTAAAACAAAGCAAACATTGCCAATAAGAAGTAAAAATTACAAAATTCCGTTTAATCTCGAACCCCCAAAAGTCCTTGAAGCCCAATTAAGGTACGCATATCTTACTCTGTGATAGAAACAAGCAAACGCCAACTGCTAGTAATACATTAATATTAATTTGGAACGTACAAAATTGTGAAGATAAATGATTACCTGAATGAAAAAATGATATCAAACTAAATAAGTGTGTCATAAACATAATTTTCTTAATTAGTCTAGTTTATCAGTATTCCATGAGTGGTGATGAGGCTTACTGGAATAAGCAATGGTCAGTACTTATTATTCGTTACTTTTGTAAAAACAGCCAAAGTGCTTTTAGTGATTTAAAACAAACGCAAACAATTATATTGAATGAATAGGGTGGTTAGTTTTACTGCAAAGTGGATGAAATGGTGCGCTGTGTCGAATGGAAATTAGAGAATGGCCCTAATTGGCAGAAGTGCCGTCCACTTTGAGCGCGAGTTGTTTATGCATGAACCTTTTAAAGTGGCTGAATCACCGCTTGAAACATCACTTCCTATAATCATCAAACGTCTTCACGTCAAGAAATCATATTTCACTTTTTATCGATATAGATTTTATCAGCCTTCATCTCCAAACCTTTGTAATCCAATGATATTAACATCCTAACACGTTTTTCTCGGATAATATATGAGCGAGTACAAATTGCATTCATTTTACCAATTATATCTGTCTTCCTCATACAGCTCATTACGAAATCAACTAACTATTTACTTAAAAAACATGAAGATCAAGTATTGTATAAGTTATAAATTAAAGAATATTTAATAAACTCTAAAACTCATAACGAAAAGCAAAAATTAAATTAAAGTTTTAGTTTATTAATACACCACTTTCATAAATATGCTACGGTATTATGAATATGGCTGAATTGGAACTCTTAACGTAGATGAATCTCTTGATGTGATTCTCTTCCTGCCAAAAGTTCTTACGGAAAGACGGCCATTCTTTGAAATCGTTCTGCAAGACGTACGAGATATGTTTTTTTTTTTTGTATATTTTGGTTACTGGTCTTTCCAAATTTACTTTTGTTAGTACGTTTCACGCCTTCGCGAGTTTTATTTTGGACAGTAAGTAAATCATTAGTACATAATATATCATTTAACTTAATATAATTTAACTTCATATAATACTGTAAAGCGTGATTTAGATAACACTTAAAACAATTCAAATTTAAAATGAATCAAAAGCAATAACTTATTGCATCTAAAAAAATTAATAACAAGTTCCCTTAAGAGTATGAAATTTAAAGACTGTAATCCAAAATAGATATTACTCTATACAATCAGCTCTTCCAGGTTTTTCCAGTACCGGTAAGAAATTTCATATTTTATAAATAGAGCAGAATTATTTTTATTCTGACTTAATTATTTAAAATAAAACTGTGATCTTGTAGGGGTAACTTCAGATCATACAGATGACATATTCGACTGTACACGTACTTTGGATAAATGAAGTTACTTCTCAAAAGATTAGTTATTTGTAATACAGATCGTATCGGAACACCGTATATTTTCCTACCAATCATGAAAGCTGATTCTAAAGTTCCAGTTTTAGACTGTGGATCAATGACAATAATAATTAAATTTGTTCTATTTTTAGTCCCGAACCATTCTATGAAGCACCATATAGAACTCAAACTGTCCACTGGGAATTGTACAGTTGTTATACCCAAGGGCTAAACACGTTAACTCATTTAACCCTGACTTAAATGTTCTATGGCATGGACTGTATCACGTGGTTTAAGACGTAATTTTTGGCTCCATACATATAACGTAAATGTTAAAGGTTATTTACTATACCGTCCATCTTAATGAAATAAACATAAAAACAAACATGTAAGTAATAGATGCTATTCACCATCCGTAAACCATAATCCTCCACCACCGAGCGTTTCACAAGGGGTAATTCATGGGTTCGAAACCATCATTTGAATTTAAAAAAAATGATTTTGAATACAATTATAAATCTGTAAAATAAAAATAAAATTTGTGTAATGAAATCCATCAACTAATTATAAAAATGCTTTGTCAAATACTTTTAAATTTTGCCTGTTCAAGAATATATTGGCGTTTTTGGCTTTATAATATACGATTATCCATTTTTGGCTTATGAACATAATAATAATTGTATAAATAAAATTAAAATTTGTGGAATAGTGCCGCAAATTTTAATGTTTCGTCTTAGATCAGTACTTCTTACCATTTTAGAGGATGTATTTGATTTACTCACTCGACAGCAATGCTTAGCCAAAGAAATAAAATTTGTAGTTTTAGGCTGTGATTCACCTTCTTAACTTACAATTTGTAACTAAATTTAGGATACATTTTCTTAAATCTATCTGTACGTAGATGTTCACCTAAATTCAAATATAAACATGGTACAAAATTATTGTACACATATTCGTAGAAACAATGTTTATTATTTATTTCACGTATACGACTAAAAAAGTAAAACACGTTCAAAATGTCTCACTCCTATAGTATTAGAAAACTAACTCAAATGCCATTGCCCTTGTTTGAATAAAAATATAAATTTTACTATACAATTTTTCCAGTAATTGCTCTCTTAACTACTCTAACTCTTTTTTTCCATTTTTTGCCTTTAAGATATATCCATACTTTTAGACAAACATTATTATAGAAGGCATCTTCTACACACCACATTCGTCAAAGGTTTTAGATATTATGGTCAGTGTATAAGAATCCAAGCTAATATAAACATGCACTTGTCGCTGGTTTTATTACTTGGAACCACAATGTACTAGACTTTTCCTGTTATTAATTACTAATCTCCACCACCAAATCACAACACCCACTACCACCCAAAAACCACCAATATCTGATTATAAAATCTCAACACTATCTCCTCTCTTCATATTAATTATTTCGAATCTCAACTAGGCTCTCCCTGTATATAATTTGTTTGGAGTCTAAAAACTAGCTCCACCCTGCTTATTGCTTTATTTGAATCTCAATATTACTCTCTCACTGTTATTAATTACTTGCAATCTCAAGTCTAATATATCACTGGATATTAATTAATTTCTTGGAAACTTGACACTAGTTTCTATAAATGACATATCTCTTCTAGGGTGAATAACGCAAATAATTTTGATCAACTTTGATTG
This sequence comes from Homalodisca vitripennis, assembly GCF_021130785.1. NCBI lineage: Eukaryota > Metazoa > Arthropoda > Insecta > Hemiptera > Cicadellidae > Homalodisca > Homalodisca vitripennis. The sequence continues at coordinate 40,652,551 of NC_060215.1, forward strand.
ATGAATGTTTGGCTAAAGGTTCAAATATGTATCCTATAACATTATAATTGATATCTGATATCCCCTGGAAGTCCCTTCTATACGTAAAAATACTTTTAAATACTTATACACATTTTAGGAGATGACTGATATTGCAGCACAGTTATTTAAGCTTTCTGCAATAAAAACATATTGCACTGTAATATCTAGTACGGTTAAAAGTTATAAACTAGTTCTCCAAATATTAATGGGAAAAAAACGACATACTTGTGCTTGGTAGAATACGTAGATTAATATTTTATCAAGGTTATTCTAGGTGAAAAACATTGCAAAATTCTGTTTATATAAAAATATATTATGATACAACGAATTACGTTCACAGCAAAATTAATTAGTTCTCTTTATTTAGGTAATTTCATATTCTGGATAATCAATAATGTACAAACTTGTTGTTTATATAAATAATGTTGGTTGTAATTGTCCAGGTTATAATACTCAGGTGATTAGAATGTCACTCATTTTAGTGTGAAGATGGTTAAGGATATTATTTCATATTACTTGAAGAGTACTTTTGAAAATTATAACTAATTTCGTTAAGGAAACAGGGGGTTTCCCGGACATTTGCCATCGCTCAGCGATACAAAATGACAAATGACCAGAAACATCTGTTTCCTTCACAATCCTTTCATCGGAAAAAACAATAAACAAAGAGTTAATTTTGGATATGAGAAATTAAAGGAATACATGGTTGCTACTCTGATGAATTGATGTAACAGACGTGATAATTTATAGATATTAATGGGTTGATATTCAGAACTAGACGTTTAAAAATTAGCAAGAGTCTATTTTGCTAACTGTAAATTTGCTAAGTGTAGCAGATAAATTTGCTAACTGTAAATTTGTTCTTAGTAGTAGAAATGTAGGGCTAAGTATAAATCTAAGGGTTTTACAAAATGTGTTATTATTATTGCCTGGTTATACCATAATGATTATACCAAAATATATTTGAAAACTGAATCCTTTATTCATATTACTTTATTAAAAGGGTTGACATTATTTTAGCAAATATAGTAAGTAGTGTGTACGTTGCTTATATATATTGATTTGTAAATTAATAGAATTGGATATGCCAGGCACTAGTTGCGGTTTAAAGGTCACATTTCAATACTATGACTATTCGCAATAAAAGTAATCAACTGGCCGAGACGTTACGTAATTACTTATTTCTGTAATCATTTCATAATGAAGGTCACTACGTAACTGATAGGATAGAATGGGTTTAAATGTTTAGATAAACAACAGGATTAATGGCAATGGAAATAGTAATGTTTTCAATAAACATGAAATACCATTCATATTAAACAGTGGTGCACCAACAAAGTAAGTTCTGAAATAATGAGGTTAGAGTCTTAACTCAAGAATGCAGTAAGTTAAAGCTTAGATCAAGAGTTTTGATACAGTACGTGCACTTCAGATTTCGATGGTAACTTATTGGTTCTTGCCCACCCCATCCTACTGAACTCCGGCAAGAGTTGATATAGAGGGTATGATAGGGCAGAGTGGATGGGGAGGGGGTGAATCCCCCTGATCTGGCCAGTCCATTACTTATTACTGGTATACTCCGGTCACCAAAGTTATCCTCCAAACCATTTTTTCCTCTCGCACGTGTATTATCGTAAATAATTCAATGTTTGTGTATTTTTCAAATGGTATCAGAAGATCTCAAGTACACCACTCATACATTACAATCTGAATTGTGTTTTTATTTTTCCTGGCTAATCTCTAACAGGTTAACTACTCCTATTCTATTTTTAAAGTGGGACGAGAATTATGATATGAAGCTGTATGTTTTGAGATATTTCAATCATAAATAATTTTCAATACAAAAAATATCCATCTAATATTTTATAACAGTTTGGTTAAAATTCCCTTGGCCTATTTCCTTAGTTTTAATTTACCATTTCTGGGAATATACCTTTTGATAGTTAAATTATAGAATAATTACATACAGTTAAATTTAGTTACAGATGTAAATAAAAACTAACTTTGTCAGCTTACTCCTGGATGAGTAATGACAATTTCAATATATCATGGTCCAATGTTTTATATAATCTAAATAAATTGGGACACAATATTTTATGTTGTGTCATGCAACTTAATTCATTTAAAATCAAAATATGGAATTAATCAAAATGTGAATGGCCATTGCAATGTTTTGACGGCTTATATTATTTTGGTAAGTACAAGACCACTTTTCAGTGTTTGGTAGTTACAATATAAAGACTTCTGATGGACTACCTCGACATATGAAAGTTTCACATAGATGTAAAAACTAAACATTATAAAAAACAATTTATTAACTCATCATAATTAACAAAGTTGGATATCCAACACAGTTACCAAAGCCTACGAAAGCATCGCCAAAGAAGCTAATTATAATGACATCTCTGAATGTTTAGCATATTTTTAAAGTTTTAACACTGAAGAAGAAAACAAATGTCAGTTCTCGAGATGCAGTATTATATTTTTGTATAAGGTTATCAAATGTCCAAATTCCTTATAAGATTCCGATATTATACGAAGTTCAACGTGAAACAATGCGCATGTCATTTAAGAATTTCAGTAGAAACATATGTTATAATATATTGTGTTTTGTGTATTTCCGTATAATACTTATTGATAAAATGTAAAATATTTTTGATACAAAACACTATAATCAAACAGAGATACATCCAAGAGTTGGGTATGAACAATCATTACAATAACTCGAAAAATATTTCTTTGCTCTCTAATATTAGTTTTGGTATTATTTCTTAATTGACAACCAAGCGTATTTTGATTTTAAAATCTAATTGTTATTACTAATATTTTACTTTTACGTTTTACTGTTATGGTATGTGGTGACGTATGTTACTTATCGTAGAAAAATTGTATTGTTCCTTACATCGCTGAATGAAATCTATATTTTGAATACAGTACTACGTTCTAAAACTATCAAAAATGAAAATAAAATGTTCAAAACACTACATTTTAAAATAAAAAGTTACTCTGTAAAAGCCAATTTTAGAATTAATTTTACTAAGAATTAATTTAGAAAGTAAATTTACATAACAAGCTTTATTTTTATAACAGTATAATTTTAGATTGCAGTGTATAAAAGAGAGACGGGGATGTTAGAAATGGAGAGATGGCGATTTCAAAGGTAAATAATAAAGATGCCTGGGTTTTGCTATTAAACTTACGGCGAGTATCTCTGGCCTGTTATGAATTTTTTACAGCGTCGCAGTATCTGCATACAACGTCGTATCCTCGAGACGGCATAGAACTATCCACGGATGACTGAAGTAGAAGGAAAGCGATATCACAGAGACAGAAAGAGTGAGAGAGAGGTGGGCATTACAGTTAGATGAAGGTAGCTTTACCACGGTTACAGTTACCTGGCAACCGGCCTACACTGATATTAAGGTTACGTCACTATGACATCTCCTTCCTTTTTTGCGCATTTTAATATTTATATGTGAGAATTTTTCGGTTTTGTCACAGAAACCGTAAGTAAAGGTTACAATACTTGATCTGCTGCACAAAAAAGTTGTCATAGTGCGTATTCAGTTACAAGGGTACATTTTATAAATGGAAAAATATAAAAATGAAAATTACATATATATATATAATTAAAAATAATAATTATAACTATATTATTATAATATTTATATTAATCGCATATATTAATTTTTATGTTACGTATTCATGTTTTTGCTATTATTTTAATACAACCATACCAGAAGGAGAACTATTTCTGCCAATATAGGATTCAACAGTTTGAAATTTGTGTTATGATTTACTTTAAAAATATAAATTCTACTTCCCAAACTCGTACAGATCTGTTCTAACTTTAAATTAAACAATCCTTCTGGATTATTGCTGGAGGACCATGTTGTTTTTGTCTTTTTCAGAACATTCTGGTAGATATCACATGAGGGTCACAAATGCCTGGAAGAAGAATACTCGTAAATATACCCACTGCTTGTTCAACAAGTAATTATATTCAGTAATATTCAGGTGAATAGGAAGACGTAAAATTATTGAGCTATCTTTCGTGGTGTTGTTATCTTTGTAATTTTTATTCACTTTATTTCCAGAAGAATCCGGGTCTACTAATAAGTAATTTATTTATCATTATTTATTATAACCACTGTGACCTGATTATACTATTGTCCATTGATGCGTGATTAGTCTAGAATCTAAATCTAGAAAAAATCTATAATAGTTTCATCATATCTGAATTTTATAAATCTGGACCATTCCTTTAATCACGTATGTCCTTCAGAAACGTGGCATTAAATTACAATTGGGCTGTCTTGGCTCATTGCCATGGAGTTTGGTAAAGCCAACGTAACGAAAGTGGTTGAAATTTAAAATATCCTAAACAATATCACCAAACTGTCAAGAACTTGCCACGAAAGTGTTTTAAAGTAGTGGGATAAAACTGGATTTGTCTGGGAGAATAATTTTTGACACTAAAAACTTAGTTTTCTAGTCTGAATTAGCGCAGTATTTAGTAACTTGCGCAGAGTTCGATTGCCTAGAAGAAACAACACTAGAATAGGCTGGGAACAATAAAATTTATAGCCATTGGTTACTTTCACAAAAATAAACTATAATAACTATAACATAAGTATTGCACTATTCTAGGTTTATCGGCTGATCTACAACAAAGACGACACGCTTATTTTCATATATGACAAGGCGAAATATGATGTTTCTAAATCTATGAGCAGCTGGTTCCAGGATATATCGATCTGCAGGTAATATATAATATGTGTTGGTTTACCTCACCTGGTAAGGATGTAATAGTTGTCTTTGGCAAAGATCGATAATGGACGAGGCAACAGGGGCTTGGAGACAAAAGTTTTCTGCCAGTTAGTCTTGGAGTTTTCTGGGCTTTAGCTGTGGATCCTGTGTGAGCGTTCAGATCTCCGAATCATAGGTTTTTTCGTTTCTCAAAGTGTTGCTTAGTTACCGGTTTAAGATTTTATTCTTTGGCAAAAATATGGGGATGTGGTAGTTGATTTGGACCGTAGTTTCTTTAGAAAGACACGTTCGTCGATTGTTTAATGAGAGCTGCATCCTTATGTTTTCTCCTTCAATAATAAAGCGTTTCGAATATTCTCAAGACTATGTAATATTGTTATAAACAGAAATTAAACAACAAGATAGCTATCCAATATAATACAGCCATTAATAATGACATAGTTTACAGAGGTTATTTTAATTGATAAGAGGAATGGCAAAAATGGAGTCGAGATATCCCGGCATTACTTACAAACACACAACACAGCAGTTTTACGGATAATAGTATTGTAAATGTAAAAATTAATATGCGTCTTATATATTCATTCCTTGTCGAGTATCGAATTGAAGACCTGTATTCTGATTAGAGCTGTTGGTGTTATTAGAACTTCTTTGAAAATGTATATAAATTATTGAATAAAACTAAGCAGGATAGAAACATCGTTTCAAATGTACCCCTATATTTTGTAACCAATTCAGCCTTTTATTTTTAATCTCTAAACATATTTTTCAGTTGTAAACATTTTTAAATTTAAAAAATCAAAATGATTTTTAAATGTCGAAATTTTTTGGAACTGCACTGTTATTTCTTGGAAGGTTAGGTTTTCAAATAGTTTTTGGTTCACATTTGGAGTTTCATAAGTTGTTGAATAATTTAAACAATACATATACAAACATGTTATTTAGATTTTTCAACCCTGTACATTTACAGCAAGATAAATAGAAATCTTCTGACCTGTGTCAAGAGGCCTTTAAAATAAGGTACCACACGCCCCACACTTACATTAAAGATATCCCAAAAAACTCTCCCCCAAAAACTCATTAAATATTTTGTGGGCTTAAATTTAATTTTATCGAACTAAAAAATAGGGGGGTACAGTTAAAACGCAGTTTCTATATCTACACTTGTCATACTGCAAAATACAGTGTCCCAGGTTGTCTGGTTCACCTTGTATTTAGTTATTAAAACTGTTGTCCACAATACTTAGATTATCCCTTATATCGTATAAAACACAATTAAAGGTATTAAAAATAACACCATAAATAAGTTAATCATTAAATTCTTAATAATATTTTCAATTAATGAAAAATATTGCATAAGACATTTTTCTTTAATAATAAGTATTATTTTAAGGTAAAATGAGATAATCAACTTTAGCATCGTTTTAAAGCTTAATTATAAATAAGCCCTTAATTATATATATATATATATACGAGGTGTGTTAGAAAAATAATGAGACTGATTTCATACTAACCAAAGTTTTTATTATTTTCAAACAACAATGTTATCCCTTCAAAGTAGTTTCCTTGGGCAGCTATACATCGGCGGAGTCGTCGTTCCCACTCTTGGTAGCAGCGCTGGAAGTCTTCAATTGGTATGGCTTTTAACTGGTCGGTCACAGTCTTTTGAATGTTCTCCAGAGTTCCAAAATGACGTCCTTTTAGGACATGTTTCAATTTCGTGAAGAGGAAAAAGTCACAAGGACTTAAATCAGGTGAATAGGGGGGTTGAGGAACAACAGTAATGCGTTTTGAGTTCAAAAATTCACAGATGGAAATGGCCGTGTGACATGGAGCATTGTCATGATGAAGCATCCACTTGTCTGCAATTTCCGGTCTCACACGGATCACTCTTTTCCTCAAATTTTCAAGGACACTTTTATAAAACACTTGGTTGACAGTTTGTCCTGGTGGAACAAATTCTTTGTGTACGATACCTTTCCTGTCAAAAAAAAAACAAATTAGCATGGTCTTGATCTTTGATTTGCTCATTCGACATTTCTTCGGCCGAGGAGATGACGAAGTGTGCCATTCTTTACTTTGCCGCTTTGTTTCAGGATCGTACTCAAATATCCAGGATTCATCACCAGTGATCACACAATTGAAGAATTCTTGGTCATTAGCAATCCTCTCAAGAAGATCAACGCACACATTTTTTCGATTGTCCTTCTGTTCAGTTGTGAGATTTTTCGGCACCAATTTGGCACAAACCTTTCGCATGTTCAAATCATCTGTCACAATTTGATGCACGGTGAAAGTGTGTTTAAATTTTAGCTGTTCACTGATCATCTTTATTGTTAAACGACGGTCTGATCTCACAAGCGCCCTCACACGATCCATGTTTTCGTCCGTTCTTGAAGTCAAAGGTTCTCCCTGAGCGAGGTTCATCTTCAACGTGTTCTCGGCCTTCCAAAAATGATTTGTGCCAGCGGAAAACTTGTGCTCTCGATAAGCACTGTTTCCCATAGACCTGTTTCAACTTTTCAAAAGTCACACTCGCGGATTCACCAAGTTTAGCACAAAACTTTATTGCACAACGTTGCTCTAAATTTCGATGCTCCATTTCTGTGACGCACAATTAAAACACAACTTTACTAATGGCGCTGTCAAAACTAATGTGTTAACTGTACGGAGTTGTAACTCGGACTGAGGAAGTGGAAGGGATAAATAAACAGGTTTAGCGTCAGCCGGTAGACACAACGTTGCCAGATCTCCCGCAGTGTTACCAATCTCATTACTTTTCTAACACACCTCGTATATATATATATATATATATATATATAATGAATAAAGTATTTAATTTATAAATTTAATTTTGAGAGACGTCGCTTGTAGTACATTTTATTAATATTTTTCAGCTAAATCAAAATTAAGTTTTTTTTCAAAATATTTCGTTTAAAAGATGTACGAAACGACATGCAAATGATTTAACATCCAAGATATTACAAATAATTTATATAACCACAGTTTTTTTTAGGAAAAAATCAGTTCTCGTTTAGTTTAGAATATCCTACTACTCATCCTAACCGACATTTTTACTTTATTAGACTTTTCAAGATTTATCGCTCGCGTAAACAATAGAAATACACGGTTATTAAGATTATATCAATTTTATCACGTTTAATTTTGTTTTTAAAAATTAAACACAACGTAGTCATCCGAATATTTAAATGAGTATTAAGTCATTTATTGGTTTTAAATATCTATAACTATTTTTTTACGGGTGAATCGAGCAGGACAAAGAAGCAAAAGCCGGAGGAGAGGAACAACGTGGTTGACATATTGCAAGATTGATGCTCAACACTTGAGTCCCCATAATTTGTCTGCAGTGGCTGTGAATAAGTTGAGTTGTCTGAGCCCACACGTACCTCTAGTGTTGCGACATCGCTTCGTCTTGCACAAACAAGACATCAACTTAAACAGTTACACTAATCTTACATAAGGTGAATACACATCGTTACGTACATGACACTTAAAAAATATTTTTATTTGTAACAGAACATAAACTAATTTGAAATTATATATTTACGTTTAAACATATTATGAATAAAAAGGAAATACATATGATATTTTACAGAATATAGAATGTGTTTAACATAGTAATCCGTATTAATGTGCGCAATTGCCAATGTAGCCAATATGTATTTCGTACAGTCAACTGAAAGAATTTAAATTTAAATCAATATAAAAATTTAGCTTAGATTTTTAGATTAATAAATGTACAAAAGAATATTGTATATAATACGTGGAAATCATGAGTAGAAAATACAATATGTTAGTGAGACATAACAGATAACTTCGCGGAATATATTATACGAGCACTACAACCATTGTTTTTTTCTTTTTGCTTTGGACTGGAAAAATTGTATAAGCCATCATCCCCGGTTCGATATAGGTGTGTTTCCTTCTGCGTGGATCGAGAAGCGTATTTCTTGGTCTCAAGAGTCTCTTACGTTTTACGAAGGAGATCGGTTATTTAAACAGCACGTAGTAGTTGTGGATTAGAGGAAGGAAAAATGCAGTTAGGCAGGATGGTTGTAAACAGGTGGGAAGTCCAACTAGTATCGCTGACTCAAACGCATTGATGGTATGTGCTTCCGTTCGGTTGGTAAGTTTCTAGGACCTTCCTATCGAACACGCAGACAGACAGGCCTGGCCTTAAACCTTTTGACCCCAAAATTAATAGTGTTTCTTCTTCGGACAAAGAGGATCCTATCTACTCAGTTTCAAGTTTCTAGGACCTTGCTAACAAGATTTATCCACATACAACCGTACGACGGACAACGACATTATTTCAACAAGGCCTTTCGAGTTTTGATAATAGATGTTGTCGGATTTATCTGATGTTTGTTTGACCTTGTTATATGAACAGGTTTTTGACTCTGACATGGACGTTATAATCCCAAACTGAGTTGTAAAAGGGGCGATGCCATATATATATATATATATATATATATATATATATATATATATATATATATATATATATATATATATATATATATATAATTGACTCCCAGATTGTATTTGGGATTTCTACATTGAGTGGCATGCATACTGAAAATATATATAAACTGAAAGTAACACTGGATGTCACCAAAGTACAAACATCCTTGCCTCTTCGTGGGCGATCAAGTACTGCAGTACGGGATTTGCTCTTGTCAGAGGACGGAAGTCTTTGTGAGTATATGCCTAAAGTCTTGGCTCAAGAGGGAAATTACAATTAAGGTTCATCGTGTCAGGAATGTGAACTTTAGTGCGATTAATATAATTACCACCAGAGCTGCAGGGGCTGCGTGGGGACAATAAATCTGTCCAATTCTGTCATTTGTTATAGTTGCATGCAGCAAACAGGATCCATGATATCATTCCTTTAATTTTATATTTATACTCCTGTTTAACCCTTTCGACCTCACAGGCTTTTGGAATAGTACTTAAATGCCAGCGATTTACCGCAACAAATATGTTAGAAATGTCAACATTATCTTACCCGCTTTGGCATTCATTTGCAAAATAGATACTTCTTTTTTACTTAATTTTCAAGATTTAATTATCTATGTGTAAGGCATATTCAGGGCTATAATACTTGTGGAACTTATTTATTCGTGCAATAAATTCTACACAATACTAAACACACCTACTATAGGTTGTACCTTAAGGTTTATACCTTTGTAAAATGCTTTTATTTGGTCTTCATGAGAGGTACATAAACAGTATCAAGCAATTATAAGAACATTTTCCCTTGGCAGACTACTTTGCATAAACGTACAGTTAAAGATCAACATCCATACAAAATTGTATCTGTTGACCTCTCTTAAAAAATAAAATATTTTTTTTAATTCATACTCTTTTTTATAAATTTACTTGCATTAGTAGTAAAATTCAAACAAAATAACCTTAAATAAAACAGCGTTGATTTGAAAGAAGAATAATAGTGTAAACAATAATTGAAAAATAACTAACAACTAATTAACAAATGAGGTCCAACAACTCAACAACTTTACATGTTCTTTTCATTTCTGGGTTTACCAAATTGTATTATCATATTATTAATATATCATTTTAATATTGTATTATATAAAAATAACTATAGTAAATTATTGTCATACGGTACAATTATTAATAAGTATTAGTTACAGATCTGTCTTATAAACAAAATCCTGTCCATGAAATCTGTCCTGTTGTTGTTTCATAGACGGAACAATGATGGTTGTCTTGTACAATAAATAGATACTATCTGAGACTCTTAACCAAAACACAGATAGGTGGTCGACCTCTTGGGTTAGATTTATTTCTCTTTATCTTAGTAATTATCTTTTTTCTGAGTTGCGTATTTATTTTTTGTCATTTTTCACGTAGTTTAGTGTGACTTAGTAAACTTTCTTGTTTAAATGTTTTAAATATTGAAGGTAATATGAATTGTTTGTTATTATTCAGTGATGCAAGAAGTTAGTAACACTACGTTTCTTGATCTGTTATGTGATCTCTTCTTCAGGCGGATAGCTTATCTAATGCATAACTACATTTTTAGAATTGGCCGCAAAAGATGTTTAACTTTAATAGAAGGATGGGCCACTGAGCAATAGCAAATGTCCAAAATATCCCGTTTGCTACCTTCATAAACATACCATCGTCATAAATTATCTTTACAGTAAGAATTTCAAATCTTGTTCTAAAAAAAATTAGGAATATTATTATTAGTTTTAAGTATTCCTCCGAAAACCAACCTCTTGTTTCTTTACTCTGGAGGTTCGTCTTCTCTCGTGATAAGGGCACTATTGCACAATTCACCGATAAAAATATTGCGCGCGCGTCTGCTCCTACGCGAACGTCGCAAATTCGTTACGACTTCAATACCAAACTTCTGGAAAGATTTTTTGCTTTGTTGGAAAAGAAAATTTCAATCTTCATTGTACACATTGCTAATGAAATTCTAAATGAGGGAAAAAAACGTTTTAAAATGGAAGTTAAAAACGTAATTTTCAAAAACGAAATGTATACCTAATAATGGTATTACTCTACATCTCTGAAGCATATGTTTTATATTGTGTGTATCGGCGAATTTCATAACATGTAAATAATTTTTGTTAAGCACTTGAAATACATAATTTATTTTTAATTATTATAGACATTGATTTGATTGTTGATATATCTGTTAGAATTAACTGAAAATTATTTGTTGATTTGTAGTCATTTCCAAATTGTTGATATTTTGGTTAGGATGCATCGTAATAAACTGATAGTTGATTTTTACTTGTGCTTTTTTATTGTTGATATTTTTTTTAGAATTGAGTTTTAAATATTTTGATATGGAATTTACTGTTCAGATACTTGTTTTGTTAACCATAAAAAATGCATGTCAGTGCATGTTATTATAAAGTGAATAAATGCTAATTGTTTTCAAGGAACACCTTGAAAAAAGCATTTTTATAATGTTGTGATAAGGATGATAACAGACTGCCTGACAACTAATGATGAATGAAATTGTTTTTTGTTGTGTTCGTAGTATTTTATTTATTTATTGTAAACTTTCTTAAAATAAAGGATCTCTCTCTCCTCCTCTTCTGAATCTTTTCTCTCTCTCTTGCTTCTAAATTCCTTAAATGTTGACGTTATATATTATAAGCACTTGCTATTGTTATTTGCTTTATAGTTTATGTTACTATATTAACCTTGTATTGCTAGTACTGCTTTCCAACCTTGTTACTTGTTTACAACTTTTCCTTTTTATATTGTTTTATCGTTTATCACACGTCAACTTTATATTTTAGCAGTCCTTGTGTTTGTTATTTACGTCACAGTTTATGTGAATTATGGTGATCCTATATTGCTAGTATAGTATATTTCTGATCTTGTTCCTGTTTACAAATAGTTCTTGCTATGTTGCATACTAATAAGTAGTTGTTGTAATTTTCGTTACTTGTTAAGAAACTTGTATATAACTTATCTACTTTGTTGATGAACTGCTCAAAAAGGCATTGCCATTGATTTTTAAATAAATAACAAAACAAAAGTGTAAGGTATGTCCAGGCCAACTTATGTGATGGTGCCCAATATACCAATAGTCAATTTAGTTCCCTGTATGACAGTTCTTAGTACTTTTCACCTTCTAGACAAAATTATTTACCAGACAATGTTTAAAAGTCACACATTTCAGTTTGATAAATTATAATAAATTTTTGACATGACCACATTTGTGCATATGCATAAAATACGAAAATGGACAGCATACAATACTTCATCTAAAATGATCTGGGAACTCCAATTCATATTTATATTTCTTTTACCAGAAATATATAAAGATTACACGTTTCGCGTACATTAAGATGGTGGTTTAAGATTGAGAAGAAATTAGATTCATATTTCCCATACATGTTTATTTATTTATGAACGGACAATCATATTCGATGAGTAACTCCATGTTTAATAAGACTCAATAAAACTGCAAAGTCCTTTTTTAAAATGTAAAAGTAATATACTAGTTACATCTTAAATCAAACACGCACAAGTGGGCACAAAGACAAATATAATACTAAAATTAAAAAATAAATTTTAATGTATAATATAACAAAACAGGCTATAAACAATGCAGGAGATAATAGCCATAACAACAATATATAGCCTTCAAAACCAACCACTAACAAAATAAATATCTAAGCGAATATAAATGTATTTTTCTGATATTATAAGCTCTTTCAAGCTAATGCTCTTTCAATGTTGGAATATTTTGAGTTGACAAACCTCCGTAAAGAAGGTAAGAAGCAAACAAAATAATATATTGGTACCGCGCGGGTATTATGGTGCGAGGGCGTATGGTTGTGGGCGGTTTCATACATTTATATCTCAAGAATATATGCTCACTATGATTGGCTGTAATATTGAATTCGTTAACAATCTTACTATGACACAGTATAAGGGAATTATTAAACAGTATTAACTTATATTGCTTTTATATTATACAGGGTTAAATGCATGCATACACTCTGCTTAGTTTTGATTGATAACGATGGAGGGATGGGACTCGGGTTACCCTTCTAGGAAATAGAAGGGACTTTTTTAGTCACTTTTATAACTTTTTCCCCCAAAATGGTATGTGGGGGTGGGGCGGCTCAAAATTTTAAAATAAAGTAAAGTTACAGAAGCACTAGTAATTACCATTACGTTAAGCAATACAGCGGCTAAAACTTACTAACCCGTGTTTTTTTATACCAGATGTTCAACTGCTGTCTAGGAACCAAAAGTTCTATTTCCTAGAAAGAACTGTCACGAGTTCCTTCCCTCCATGTTTATCCATCAAAAACTAAACAGAGTGTATCCATACTTTTAAGTCTTACTGTATAACTCTGTCCCTTAACATCTGATTATGTTGTAATTTTCAATTCAATTTAATATTAAATAATAAACTGAGGTTTTCTAATAAGCAAGAGTATTTTATGAGATTTTTGGTACATGTACGTTATTGTTTAAATTCCACTAAACTACAGTTCTAAACCGACCGATTGTAAGATTGTACGATAAAACAATCTTCATGAACGTCTTTTTTATGTTTTTTTTAAATTACACGAATTGGCCTGTCTCAGCCACGAAACAAAACTACCGCGAGATGTGATCTTAGGTATTATTTTGCGTGTTAGGTAAAAGTAGCTAATAAGGCTAGTACTTGCTGTAAATAGTAAAATTAATTTATTGTACAGTCAATAGTAAAAGTAATTCAGTTCATGCCTTTTTGTTTTTGATGATTAAACCATTATGATTAAGTCATCTTATATCTAATTAGTTTGGGATTATTTCAGGTGTCTTTGTGGTCGTCAAAATCTCGTCTTAATCATCCAACCTTCGTAAAGCTAAGATCTGTGGTCGTCAGCTTAAAATTAAGTATTTTTATGTGAAAAATGATTTGGGGTTATTTGCAATTTCAAGAAGGAAGTTTTCAGGAATCGGGCTTAGGACTATTTTTCTAAAGGCTATGCCAGGACATAAAGTCAGTTAGCAATATTCGTCCCAGGGAAAATGTCAGCACCTAACAGTGTTGTAATAAATTATTACCACCAGCTCTAAAAGCTAAGATAGATTTATTAGTGTACACCCCCAGTACTTCGGTATAGTCTTCAAACTCAATTTCAGTAAATTTATGATAGTTGAGTTGCAAGTTCCCATTACAACTTGCATTTAGGTTTAGGTTAGGTTAGGTTTAGGAGTGAAAAAGGGCAGAACAGTCAGACTTATTATTAGTGTAAATGAAAAAGTTCTAAACGATATGGCACAGTAGTAAATAAAAATGAAAAGTTACAATGAATATTTACAGAAAATATTACAGACAACACAAGGAAATAAAATTTAACAAAATTAGACGTAAAGGGACAAAGCAAAATATAAAAAAATATATAGAGCAAAAATGTAATAAATTAATAACAAATGGCGATAGAACATGTTGTAGATGGCCATGATTAAGAATCCAAGCTCATCAGTATAGCTATTAACGATTTAATTACTTCAATATCATAATAAAATGTACGCAAACATAATGCGTGTTACATTATTTTAAACGATAGTGTTCGAATTTGTAACATAGTAATTAATACGTAATGCTGTAACTCTGTCGCCAGGTTAGAGCAGAGCAAGCGTTCCCTTCCAAGGTGACACGAGAACAACCTCCCCATCCCTAGTATCGATTGAAAACAACTGATTCATTCAATTGTTGATAAAACCCCTATTCAATCGGTTGGAGTTTATCGTATCGGTTGAATTTTTCATTCAGCTGTTTTGCTCAAATGACTGAAACCATTTGAGCACTTTCAGTCGGTTGGTTTTGTTCTATCAGTTGTTTTTATTCAGTGACTGAGTGCAGGATAAAGGATATTAGTTTATTTAATATGGTGTAAATGTGGTGTCAGTTCTAGTAAATATGTATTTTTCATTATATTTACTTTAGCTAGTTTATATTAGTTTGCAAATTGTATTTGAAAGTAAACACGGAACATAAATATGTTTTCAATATTAATTGTTGTTAATTCAGTCATTCGACTGAACATATGAAAAACCAATTGAAAAG
Organism: Homalodisca vitripennis; assembly: GCF_021130785.1. Classification (NCBI taxonomy): domain Eukaryota; kingdom Metazoa; phylum Arthropoda; class Insecta; order Hemiptera; family Cicadellidae; genus Homalodisca; species Homalodisca vitripennis. The sequence continues at coordinate 40,667,933 of NC_060215.1, forward strand.
TCGGTTATAAAATTCAATCGGTTTTCCCATCACTATTATTGACTACAATCCCTAATCATTGTGGAATTACCATAGAATCGCTGGAATAGGGAGGCTAAACCCTCCACCCTTACCCATCCTTAATATAGTGTCACATCGGAAGACCTTTTAAATTGAAGTGTAGTAATGGTTTCTTTAGGTTTTATCCTAGACAACAGCAAAACAATTGATGATGAATGCAGGCCAATTGAAAATTACAACCTTTAAACAAAGCTTTTGAAACTATTCCGATGTAAAAGAAACGAAAATATTCTTATTAGTAGTAGCAGTAGTTCATATAACCAGATGGTGCCAGTGTCGCTAATAAGCTAGATCATTAGTGCGCTCTAAATGTGATACTTGATCTTCCGTCCTGGCGTATTTTTTTACCTAAGCTAACATACCTGAAACATGTTGTTTTGTAAAAACTCTACATGCACGCTATTTATTTATATTTGTTTATTTATTTACTTTTTCAAATTTAAAAAAACCATTAATGTTTAGAAAAATTCAAAACCAAAGAGTGGTTTCTTGTGAAATTTAATTTTTTGAGAAATTAAGGGCGATTCGATCAAACTAGGTGTAGTTTTCTTCTTCCATCGTAGGTAGAACTTTAATAACCATGTCTAGTGAGTACAGTTGGGTTATCGCAAGATACGCAAGTCAAGCAACAGAGAGCGTGGCTACTCCTTGGATGGGTGACCGCTGAGCGATCCTGTCCTGGCAAGTAATCCAACTACACGGCGTCTGGTGATGGTTCGGAAGTTATCCGTTGGTCCCTCGTTTAATTGATAAACATGGCATCTTAGCTATAATTAAATAACCCAAATACTATTAGCCATATAATAGTAATAAAACTATATTTTACTTTCACTTGTTTTTCACATGACGGGTAAATGTACACAACTTCATATACTTATTCCTGTTTCCAGATAACACGATATTATCTTTCATAATATGCAAACAAAATGTCTACTTGAAATCCAAGCTTGTGAAGGGTTAAATATTTGTAATCAATGCCTTGCAAGCATACAATTTAGGGTAATCAAAGGTAAATTACATGAATTCTGGTGGATTACACCATAGCAGCAGAAACCTGCTGTAATGACAGACGGAGTTGGCTGTACGAATCTCCTGGGAATATACCTCGATACCGGTTTCACTTGGAGGAATCATGAGGGCAATACTTTCAAACAATGTCTCTCCGGAGAGGATTAACTAAAGCGTGATGTTCTGATAAGGTCATGAAGACATCTTATTACTTTTTGGTCCACCCACAACTAACCTTTGGAAGAATATTTATGAGATAGACATTTAAATCTCGACGAAACTATTTATTTACCTATCAAAAAAGAGAGTTGACCGTATAATTTCATATATATATATATATATATATATATATATATATATAAATTTTAGAAATTGAGGAACTGTTTTTTCCCCAGAACTCTACATGATTTGCATCTACATGAAAGAAGCAACTTGTGTAAGGTTATCAGAAATTTAGCTAATTTTGATAGAATTGATCAAATCCATAAAATCTTAATTCATTCAAAATATATGGATTAAGAGGAAAGATGGACAGAAAGACGTGCATCTCAAACCGGATTAGTGTATATTTACATCGTATTACATATCTTTCGTAATAAAATGCTCTCATTTACTTCACCCCTAATATAAATTTAAGTTAGATTGCTTGTTATTTGTGCTTTCAACATTTGTCTGGAGATAACAATAAAGTTAGACCAGATTACTTGTAGCTCCTATCAGTTTTAGGGGGTACACCTAAAACAATAATTAAATTACGGAGTCTTGAAGGGTTTGGTAATTGGAAGATATGATCCGTAAAATAAGGTAAGTACAGTCTGTAACCCTATATAAATAAAGTATATTAAATAATTTTTGTATTACGTTTATAAAACATACATGATTACAAAGAAGCTACTTCCTACAAGCCAAAAACTCATTTCTTCCTAATTAAGTTATAGTCTTCGCAAGCACACATATTGGACTTTGGGGACTAGTACATAGGAGTGTGCAAGTGAATGGGAATAGGTGTTACTTTTTCATAGCTTATTTATTGGAAATCACCAAAAACATGTAACGGCTTACTGCACCACAAACTTAGAAGTGTTTCTTACGTAAAATCATTGATTTGATTATGAAAAGAAATGTGGTAGAGAATATTAGTACATACAATACATACATTGGTATAATATGAATGTTGAGTTTAGCTGCAGTTTAACTTCCTCTTAATGCAACCCCTTGAATTTGATGTTGTTACAGATCTGACTCTTGGAATTTGGAGCGGTGTTCTTCTGAAGATATCGCAAACAAATTCAACAATTCTCATCAGGTGCACAATTGTACTACGATGTATTGACATGACCTCTAAGCACTGAGGAGCAATGGAATTTTCTACACACAACGTTGCCATGATGGGAAGGATTGAGCCATGTTCATTTTGAGCTTTTTCTTCGTCGACTTTTTTCGATCTATTCAGACGAACATGGCTCCATCCGGCAGTCAAGTCTGTAACAGCTTCAGACTCCAGACGCTGCATCAAGAGGGAGGTGAATTGGATCTCAACTCAACATTCATATTAAATCAACCCTTCCCAACTACATTGATATAGTTGCTCAATGTCAATGTTCAGTTTACTGCAGTTCACCTTCCTCTTGGTGCAATGTCTCAGATCTAACACTGTCACAGACTTGACTCCTAGAATCAGGAGCCCTGTTCGTCTGAAGAGCTAAAAAAGGTCGGTGATGAAGAAGCTCAAAACGAACTCTTCGCATCGTTTCGACATCAGAGACACCCAGACTACAAAATACAGTATAATGTATTCTCACTGTCTCACCAGGAGCAGAATTGTGAGACTACCTGTTACTTGGAAAAATTCAACATTCACATTCAATCAACCCTTTCCACCATAATTACGTCACGCATGTTGCACAGTTTTCATAAAATTAAAGCAGAAGTTGCCAGAGACTATTCCTGTAGTGAGTATATGGATGGTTTGTAACTGAAAAACGTTGTAACGCTGCAAATATTCCTCAATAACAACTGCAATATTCACCTGACACGTGGTTATGAAATAATAATATTGGAGGAAGACGAACCAAAACAAATCCCACATATGTGTGTGTGTGTGTGTGTGTGTGTGTGTGTGTGTGTGTGTGTGTGTGTGTGTGTGTGTGTGTGTGTGTGTGTGTGTGTGTGTGTGTGTGTGTGTGTGTGTTCTCTACTTGAGCTGTCCCGTGTTCCGCTAGTAATGTGTAAGGAATCTACTTCTTACACTCAAATCGTTGAATGGCGCCTTCATTCAGTGCGACACTGTTAACATTACGTTTCTGCACTGTTGGTGTGGAATAACATCAGTGAGGCTACGAACGGACGAATTTGTTTTGGTTTTCATTGCTCTCTAATTCTTACTATCATAAACAATCATTATTGATTATTCAATTTTATATTTATTTGCTGTTGCCTAAGTTTCATTGTTTGCTATCTTTTCTCATTTGCTGCATTTAAGAATTTAAATTTGAATGTATAATGTAGCAAGACATGCCGAGAAAGATTCCACATGACTTGATGAAACTTCTTTACTACAATAATGGATTCTTGACGCGTTTTATCGTGCCAGCTTCTTTTTTGTACGCTTGTCTTTCTGCCTATCTCCAAGTCTTTTTAATATTGAGTTCAAACCATACGTCCGTAGGACATCCAAGGGTGATTGAACTAGATTTGAAATGTTATTGCTACCTAAGAGAAGCCTGGTACAACATGTGGTGTGGCGTATTTCTACGTTATTATAATTATAAAATACTAGTCACATGCACAAACTAATTAACCGATACGTACACTTTAAATGCGACTAAAATTTATGTCAGGTATATAAAACCTATTTGTGTTAAAGCTAAGTTAAACTACACTTAAGAAATTGTAAACATATGAAATGTTTAAAGTTTAAGAACTTTGAATTAAGCCGCAATTGTTCGATGGATTTAATCTAAGACAATATAAATGTTCATATGACTATAAAATATATCTGGACTCGAAAAAAGTTTCCCTGCGTGAATTGCTTCCTTTCAACAACAGTATTGGAAACTGAAAGTCATCACGGATTGAGAGCAAGCTGAAAAGATTTCTTGTTACCTGGGCTTTAGCAAAGAAGATTGACAGAACCGTTTGGAACAATAATTTATTTCTACTTTTGTTCGAAATACATCGTGAAAGGTTTTATATTTTCCAATTTTCTCATGGATTTTTAACACTTTTAAAAAGGGAGCAATTTAGATTCAACTAATTCATAATATCATGTTTTTGGAAATGAAGCTGTACGTTAAAGAAATTCTAATATGTTTTCTTATGACCGCATATTTTTGTTAATAAGCTCGCATTTATGTAAATTTATTTACATGTATTTATTATTTTTTATCACAAATTTTCATTAGTCCTGGGAAATAATACTCTACTATATCTAATTGAGGTCAATATTAGCACCCTAGTTTATCAATACACGATACAAACATAAAGTAAATAATAATTATTTCGGTATATAAAAGTATATAATAACTTTTTGAATATATATCAAAAGTTTGTTAAAATATGCAACAATCGAAGCCTAGGACCCATAATAAAGTCAGTGACGTAAGATAAGTATAGTGTGAAAATCTGACGTTAAGCAGGAAGATGACGTTTTGAATGAAATAGGAAAACACGAGCTGTGACCCATAACTTGTACAGACTCCATTCATAATCAGAAGAAGGAAACATTTCAAAATTGTATTAACAAAATGCGACATTCCAGAAAATTCCGAAGCTCACAAACCTAATGATTGAATAAAAAGATATAAAAAAATAAACTAGTTGTTTATATCACTAGTTATAATAATATTACTGTACAATAGGCACAGTTCATACTTGTTTTATTGTTTCACATAGAATTAGTCTCGGTAGAACCAAGATTCAGCCTGATTTACGGAGTACAAAACATTGTTCTCAAGGGGTCTGAGCTGTAATGTTTCTGCTGGTACCATACGCATTCCTGTTGCCACATTTCACGTCGATTTATCATGTTTTGTACTTTGTGAGGTTCTAAGTTGCACCAACTATTAACCTTTTAAACAAGGAAATAACAATTAAATCCAAGTAAAAGATTCAAGATTTCAAGATAAATATATACAAGAATCCAGTTTAAGAATCAAGTATATAAAAGCGCCAAAAGAATAGAGGACTGATTGTTACATAAATTTAGGGCCACAACGAATGTTAACCAATAATGAACAGTACTCATTTACGGGAACAATAAGATATTATGTAATAATGAACAAAATATACGGCAAGATGGAGGTAACCCGCAGTAACTTTTCTGCAATGCCTGGTGGTTCTAGAACTCTAAAGGGATCTCATCTATATCTCGAACATTATAATCTCTCATAGAAATCTCGCTTTCTACTTCTATTATTCTCAGCATCCTTCTCTCCCTGGAGATACATCCTGTACAAAGATCGTGAAACTGTGAGTAAAGGAAGGAGGCGCGAGATTGACTCCGGTGCATTGTAAAGCTGGAAGATATAACATAACAGAGCGGTCCTTCATCTAACATTAATGTCTCATCTACCTGCCAAATCGCACTCCTCCTGTTTCCAGTGCCCTTAGATCCCAGGAGATATAGGATTGTGTGTAGGTGTCATGCACGATTACAAAGAGGAGAGAACGTCAGATTTTATCGCTCTATACTGTAGAACAGGATGTTTCCAGGCACCCCAATGCTGTATGCACTTTCACATCTTATTTATCGTTCAAATAACTTTCTTTCTACTCTGTCGTTCTCGGTTCCTTTGATCTCAGAGGACAGGGTCTTGTACAAAGGTAGTGTGAAAGTGATACAAAGCAAAAGGGAGGCAAATTTACAATAATGTTACGAGCTAATTAACCACATCTTGATAAAATATTATCATTTCACACTTTTCCTTTCCAAACCATTACCATACCAGTGATGAACAGTATGTTAAAGTAAATTTAATGTAAATTTTTGTCATCTACTTGTCGTGTTGTTCGTTCTATTACTATTTCTGAATGCCCCTGGCTTAAATCCTAAGATATATCACTTCCTGCTAGTAATCTGTAGAAATTAATTAAAAGAGAGAAAAACAATACGTAGACACCGAGAGGGAACGTTAGGCTCTGTTGAGTAATATAGCTTATTAGGAACGAACTTCATACAATGAACGAACATCATTTTTGCTAAAACGATTCCTTTCTATCAATGTCTTCTTCGAACTTCCTTTGGATTTCCCTTTTAAACGCGCAGACTTAGCAACGGCGTAAGAGAATTCTCGTGTAGTTTAGAACATAATAATTGTATGAGGGCTTAGTTGTTATATCGATTCGTTCGTTTTACATTTCTGCCTACTCCAGCTTTGTATCTCCAAATGTTATAAATACATTGTCTACTGGTTCCATGGAAATGTTATAAAAGAGAACAGTAGCCACACCGACAGTCACTGTACTGTTAATGGCTCGGAGATTTGTATCGCATCTAGCTTTAATGTCTGATCATTCACCCGTATCGCTTTCTCTGTCTCCTATCCTCCACGTTCCTGATTTTTTACCGCACTATACTTGGTACAGGTATAGACTGCTGTAAAAAGTTTTATTCGTGATAATTCTTTAGCAGATTTCTACTGTGACATTTTTTGACATGGTTAATCACTAGTTTGTAAATAATTTCAGTTGCAGTAAACATGTTGTGGTGAACATGTTATGAAAATGTTATGAACTTTTATTATTGTTTTCAATATATGTATGCATACACTTAGTAGATCTAGTAGTAATTTATTTATAAATATATAAAACATTAACCTCTATACAGGTATATGTGATACTGTTCATTAATTTTAATTATGTAAGAGAAAACATACGATTTATCGTTGGAAAAAATAACAGTAATAATCACTTCGACAAATTACTAGTAAATAAATTCGGCGTCAAATGAAAAATTGTAAAATATATTAACTATATTAGTGATATAACACTGTGATATACCATCAAGCAAAACACAAGCAAAAATTACTTTCCAGAAAGTCGATAGGAAAACGATGGCTGAACGACGAAAACGGCTGATTATTCAAGATTCGGATTTGACAAATGTGAGTCGTTTTGTGCGGCGGCTCCAACATCTATCTTGAGCTCCCCTAGCCTTAACAATCTCCCTCCAGAACCCCCTTCCAGCCAGGCAAGTCTACTCTCTCTCTCTCTCTCTCTCTCTCTCTCTCTCTCTCTCTCTCTCTCTCTCTCTCTCTCTATCTATCTCTCTGGATAATAGCTGTATTTGGTAATCACGGAAACAATTTTAAAATCAAGTATTTGTAATTTGAATGCAATACTACTGTATTAGTATATATGTCTTAATATCAGTTACGATTGTCATAAGATAGGTTACATATTAGAGTTACAAGTAGGTTTCATATTAAATACCAGCAAACCCCACTCAACATAAATGTCGCTATATTTAAAGTTATTATTATCACTCCACTGCTCGGATTATTCCAGCCAACTTTGCAAACCACAATTTTCCAGAGAAAGGTAGAAATAATATTTTAGTACACAAAAGGAAGAAGCTAAATGATGCAAAGCACCCAAATAAGGTTTTAGTGTCGGTACACATAGCTGCTTATGTTGGCACAACTGGAACTGAGTAATGGGCGGCAGCATTCCTGGGGTTGAATGGCTAAAGTGTGTACAAGCACAGTGCATTCCTGTGTGTTTTGTTGAATTCAGTATCCCTCACAACAGCATGTGTGGACATCAAAAAGATCTTTGGAATAATTTCGTTAGTTATGTTGAAAACACTTGAAAGTACCGGTAGCAATGTTTTTAATTTTGCCTAAGAAAAGTTTAATTTTTACGATTGTTGCTTTTTTTATATAAAATTAAATTTTCTCCAGCATATTAGAAAGTTTTCCTCCATTAATCGCAAAATACCATTAAAAGATAGTTAAATGTGTATAACCACTATTTCCTTTGCATTTTTTTATAGTAAGACATATACTAAGTTATTGACTGAAATGTTGACAGTTGCCTGTATACATCCTCGCATGAAATTCTCATATACCAGTATAACGCCTCGTCTTTTGTGATGTGCTACGAAGCTAAATATGTTCACTGGGCCGTATGTGCCAAGTTTGGCGTAGCAAAAAAATAGATTTTTGCGATGAACAGATACGGTGTTCAGATTTTGGTACTGCTATTAATATAAATTATGCAAATTCTTGTTGTGAAGTTTCATTACCCAAATACTTCTGTTTCAGAATTCAAAATGTACGAATTTGTAAAACAGTAGGTTTGACGCATTGATAGTCTTACTAGATTAATTACTTTAGGAATCTTATATCTCATACGTTATGTAATAGGTTATGTGGAATGTACAAGCTGATACCTTTCGATTAATAAAATAAATTTCTATATACAAAACCAAACTGTCTTTAAAATAAACTTAAGTTACTTCATAGCTGAATTGGAATGTAACGTAATTACCTAACGTAAATAAGCCTATTCAAACAGATAATGTCAGTAACTAAATAGATAGAGCATCAAAATAAAACATAAATATAAAACACGCATTGGTCAATTGGACATCATTCATTGAGATCAACAAGACTAGATCAAAACGCCACTATAATCAAATTCACTAATTATTTTATCAAATCCGTACATTTTAAAAACAACAATCCTTGTTATCATAACCTCTAGGTTAGTCTAAAGTAGTATTAACGTTATGTAGTATGTAAATACGATACAATATTAACTGAGTTAAAACAGTACCCTCACATTAAGCACGTGTACAAATTGTGCATAATTTAACGAAGCATTTGATACGGTGATGCTCATGAGACCAATAGCATTAATCTGTGAAAAAGTAAGCTTTCTTTATTGGTAAAGCATGGTATTGCTTATCCGTGGCTCTATGATTTCTTAAAGAGTCGTTTTTAATCTTGAAACATTACAAATACCAAATAAAAGTAGTGCAACTGCTTAAAGGTGACTTTACAAAATTTAAATCACTAAGCTTATTGGAGTTTGATATTGATGACATTAAAATTAATTGGCAAAGGTTTTAAAATGTGTGGTCATTTCATGAGTTATTATAAGTAAGTATTCCTCGTGAATAGGTTAAAAAGGTATTTTTTTAAGTTTTCCGTCCATTACAGTGGCGCAGTCTAGCGGGGACGGCAGTTCGCGTGATAACCGAATCAAGCAATGTCGAGGGTTGACTGCTGAAAGATCGTGTCCTGCTTGCCCATTATAGTTTGTTTTTCTAAAGAAGATCCCTGACGTAGTCTGGTCCCGGCGACCTCTCTCACACGCTAAACATCTCACTCAAATTCAAATAAACACCTATATTACCTAGGAAATAATTTTTTTCCCGTTTGGGTGTTATACCTAGGGCACACTCTAGAGTGTGTATGAAAGAAGTTGGTAAGTAAATAAAAACAATTTATCTTTAAACTAACCCCTGAACACTTTAAGAGTCTTAAAAAAGTTAAGAGAGAGTTAGACAATAGAATTATGGCATATATAAAACTTAGGTGGTTACACAAAGTTTGAAGCAATGGTAAGAAAAGCCACAAAATTACAAAAGTTCACACAATTACAGAGTATAGCATACATTTTGGCCGGCTTTTAAGGTAAATTCTCTTCTGTGCGACACGGCGCGGCGGTTTAAAGTTACAAACTACACCTTTATCATCTTGACATTGAAAAAGGTATTGACTGTCTAATTTTACTTGGTGAAGATGGGGCTAAGAAGCCCATTAACACTTACCTTTGGAACCTACCCAAAGAGAGGAGATCGGCCTAGAGGTGAAAACAAACTGACTTCAGATCCACAACTGTAGTTTGTTTTTCTAAAGAAGATCCCTGACGAAGCCGGGTCCCGGTGACCTCTCTCACATGCTAAACATTTCACTTCAAACGTCCACCACATTAAGATAAACATCTATATTATTTCGGAAATAATTCTTTACTGTTTGGGTAATATTCACCCATGTATTCGAGTATAAGAAAAATATTTAGTGTTATAGTGGATTGTGTTAACCAAAAATATGGACAAACACACGGTTTCCTATTTTAAATTTGGGCTTTCTCCACTTTAGCTCATCTTTATTCCAAAAGTAATGGCAGAAAAAATAAAGTCTTGTACATAATTTTTTGCATGTCTCTTGAAAAATGACTTACCAAAAGTTGAGAGTTAAAGTTAATAACTAAATGAAAATAAGATTAACAATGTTGAGACCTTAAGATTTTTGAATATACTATGTATGATCATTATGCTATGTTTTCTTAAATGACTAAAAATTTTAGGCTTAGTATTATAATGCTTGCATTATGCAATAATTTATTCCGATTAAGACATAAACTAAATGAAGATAATGAATCGCTCTATAAAAACGTTATTCAGTCTATTTTAATTTTCTGAGCGTCAGCGAAGACTATTTACTCTGGAAGGTGGAAAAAGGGTGTCTATAGTCAGTTTGTCTGTCCGCAGGATATCTAGAAAATCTACAGCCAAAGCGCAGAAGGCTGCTGTGGCACTTAGCAGGCTTATGCCAAACAAAGGTGGCCCACGAGCCAGTGTAAGGAAAGTGCTTGGCTCGGTGGCGCACTCAGTGATGCTGTATGCAACACCCATATGGCAGAGAGCTATGGACCATAACCAAAGTAGAAAGAAGCTGGAGCAGACACAACGGAGAGTAGCACTCCGGGTGTGCAGTGCATACCGGACTGTTTATACGGAAGCAGCTCTCGTGACATCTGGAACAGTGCCCATCAAGCTCCAGGTAGAAAAGAATAGCGAAGCGGACAGGAGTTCTGCAGGAAGAAGAGCATTACACCAGACAGTGGCAGGAAGCGTGGTCAAAAGACACTGGAAAGGCAGCATGGACAAAGAGACTAATTCCTGACATTAGACCTTGGATCAGCAGAACTCATGGACAGTGCAGTTATTATCTAACCCAGGTACTGAGCGGACATGGGTGCTTTGGCTACTATAGGCTAAGAGACGCTTTGCTCGGAGCGACACAGATGCCTGTGCGTACTGCGGAGAGTGCGACACTACTCTTCATACTGTGTTTACATGTCCACGGTGGAGATACCAGCGGAAAGGAGTCGAGGAGAATCTGGGAAGAGCTTCTACAGTGGAGAGTATGGTGGCACTGATGGTGGAGAGCGAAGACAACTGGCGCACAGAAGCTGACTACCTGGGAGTGGTAATGAGAAGAAAAGAAGAAGATAAAAGGCATGTAAATGTAAATTTAAGAGCTGAAATAAGAAGATGCCTAAGACAAAGAAGGTAAGCAGATGACTGTCCTCTCACTTTGAAGAAATACTGAAAGGTGCTACCAAGATGAAGAGGAGTAGAATTATAGTGGGAGGTTTTTTTAGTGGAACCACCACATACCCCCATTGAGCGGACCCAATGGGAAATCCGAAGGGATTTTTCCCCCCTCTCGAAAAAAGGATATCTTGAGAACGGATTAAGTTATGCACTTGAAATTTGACATATTTTCCAACCACTCAGTGGGATGGTTCAATTCTTCTTCTGTCTTTCGCATGATATCCTGAGAAAAAAATGAGCTATGGTCTTTAAATTAGGCATAAGCCTTCATTTCTACGAGGGAAAGATCGAGTTTCGGATAATCCACGTTCGCCCATTGGATATTTGTTGAACGTTAGCTACGCCTATCACTCAAGCTGGAATCTCGCGTACAAATTGATTTATATATTTTTCATTTTGCATGAACAAACAGCAAAGCCTGTTATGCGACACGTATTTTGACGTTCTCTTTATGTTATATGATACTTCTAAATTTCTTTACGTGGCGTAATGGCATAGTGTACATTTGTTTGTTGGAAATGAAAATCAATTCCAATCAATGACAACTTAATCTCTAAATAGTTTTAAATATTTCAATATAATTAGTATTATTTAACCCATTATTGCGATGTATTCGTTCAACCAAAAGCTAACTTATTAAAAATATTAAGTTATTAACTATGCACACTTTATGGGTTTGATATGTTTCGACATCGAACTTGTATTCTTGCAATTTCTTTCTCGTTTGACTCCAGATCGAGCATACTGTATATTCATGACTACTACATTTACTACATTTCTTTACAGACTTAATTGTAACTTTTTATGTATTTACAGTGATTATTTTCTTCCCCTAGTGAAATAAGTACGTATGTTGCGATTATAACTATTACATTACAATAATGTATTTGATTTTAATTATCAATACTAATGCGCAATTTAAAGTAACACTCATAGATGCCTATTAACAGTGTACCAGTATATAAATATGAAAGTTCACGTGGAGGGATGTTTACCACATTATGCAGTATTTCTCTTGAAGGCTTTATTGTACGAGTATATTAGATCCTTACAAAATAAAACCATCCGGAAATGCTGCTGAGATGTAATAGTTTTGAAATATTATTATATAGTACTGATTTTCTGGGGAAGGGCTACCTTTGTTAGCCAATAAGTTTATTCTAACGGTTGATTTCATATATCAGTACATACAACAAATAAAATTGGGATAAAAAAAATGTACTCTTACTCCAAGATTAGTTCATAAATAAATAAATAAATAAATATATATATATATATTTATGTATACGTAATGTATTTATATATATAAATTTATATATGAATAAGTATGTATGTATATAAAAAATGTATGCGATGATTTACTTATTTATTATTATTTTTACTTTATAATTCCAATAATAACTTACTTGTAGAATGAAATAGCTCATTTCGTATTATTTTTATTTGTAATTTAAATTAAAATCGAAATCTCGGTTTAGGTTAGTAATACGTATTTATTAGTTATTTCCACCAAATACTGGGAAGCTAACATTTACACAATTAAACGTTTGGCTTTTAATCTGCAGCGTTGTATATAAGTAAAAGAGACCTTTAATTTGATGTACTACTCGAGTTATGCTCTCTTGCTATAAGTGAAAACTAAGATATTTTCTGCAAAAAAGTAGATATTTAGGTATAGGAAAGAAGTGAAATGTTTAACTGTGTCATTTGCAATGGTTAAAAAATATAACGCCACCTCCGCACTTTTTGTACACCCTTTACATAGTATATATGTATAAAGCACACCGAGTACAACTCCCTGTGTCTAATGTGGTAGTGCAGGTAAAAAAACCAAAACCATTTCATTAGTCACAAACTTTACGTCGTGTATCGGATCTTGCCGAGAGACCTGCAATTAAATTCATGAAGCAATGTATGTTTTTAAGTGTGTGGTTTCATCGTTTAAATTCTCCACTCCTATATAGACTCCAATTATAACTGTTTCTATAACATAACTCACTCCTCATGTCTCCTTGGAAGGCTGCAACTTTATAAATATTTAGTCGTCAATTTAAACGATGATTTAACTGGACAAACAAACAGAGACGACAATAGAAGGAGCTCATAAATTTGCCAACTCGATGGAATTTTACATCCATCAAGGCCATGAATGAAGCGGGTGTTTCCTGTTCCGCAGCAAATGTGAGCGTTAACCTGCACAATAACACGGTGATAGCTAGAATTATGACAGCACTGCGGTAGTCACAGAGAGGGATACTGGAATGGCAGGTATGATTTATACAGCACCTGTGGTGAACACTGGAAACACTCAAATACTTTCAGCTTTTGCAACTGAAAACAATCTTCCATTTTTATGACGTAAAGGAACTAAGAATTTTATACACTTATATTATCTCATTGCCAAATTTATCGGATCAAAAATAAAGTCTTATTTTGCCAAACAGGTTATATTGATTTAGTACGGACATTATTTTATTTTACTCGGTAAGTTCTTAACAGTTCTCTAATTTGTCTATGAGAGAGAATGAAGTTCATGTATGTATGGTTTTGGTTACAAACTTAACTGTAATACAAAAAAATTGGAAAGTTTGATTCAATATATCAGGCAGCACTATTAATACTCTGTTTATATTCAAGTATCAACAAATAAAAACCAATAAAAATTAAGATAATTATGTTTAACAAAACCTTATAATAATATTACAACTAACATAAGGTGACTAAATGGTCTCTTATTATTTTCACACGCATTTCTCAAAATTACAAAAATCAAATAATCATAATTAATAGATTGTCTAGCATGTGATCAAATCAAAAAGAAGAAACGCTCTTAACACCATATACCAAAACTGTATATACATATTTAATCACAGAATAAATTAAATTAATTTATCGTTAGTGAAATCATAGCAAATTGTTTCAAACTATTTAATGTAACTGTAGGTTTTTTTTTAAACTTAAATGAAATAAGTATGAACGTTTTCTCTGCAGTTTTTTTTTATTCATAGGTAATTTGTAATTCTCAAATAGTTGAAAAGGTCATCACTTTTCATATAACAGTTCATGTGATGTATTCCAAATGTCCTTTTCATGTATGTGTTGAACATTTGCATTTTTCCATCCAAAGTGGAGAGAAATTACACACTAGCCGATGTTTACTGGGAGAATGTAAATTCTGGAAGAGGTCGCAAGGACGGAGTTCGCCGTTATGAACGTTAGGGATAAATTCCATTTTCGGTGTAGCCATTTTATGCCTTGTCATTCCGGATATTCTTTTTGTTAGTATAAAAAACTGCTCTCGCGGGATAGAAGTATGAGGGATAATTTAAGGCTAAATTGTCGTAACGATCAGAATCCCAACTTAAATTTTCCAGTAAGAGTCGTGCACACCGCTGTGTTAAAGATGGTTCCTCCAGGCTCAGCGAAAATATTTCAGACGGACTTTAGTTGTACTGACCAACACATACTGGTTTAGTATCGCCGGGCAGGAATAAAATCATACCATTATCCAAATCAGCTGTGACAAATGGGTCGAATTAAAAGTAGTCCAACATGAAACTTTCAGATCAGGGTGGAAAGAGATATACGATACCTGATTGATGCGGAACGTAAGTCATGCACGAAACTGCTGCTGCTGAATATTTACAACACTGTCTGTAAGAAGACATCGTCCAAAATCTCCAGCAACCCATCTTACTTTTCAAAGCATGTCACGGGAGGACAAAGAGCGGTTAATAAGGTACATATATTTTAATAACACAGTGACCGGGAATCTCCGCCAGTAGGAGCTATATATCTTAACTAGTAGGAACTATAAGCTTTGCACCGTGAAGACGAAGGGGACAACGTAACTTTATGAGCCTTTAGTGCCATTTTACTACGGAATATCAGTTTTGTAAACCGACATTCACTGTGAAAATGACTCATTGTCCTTATTTTTATTTTTCCGTTTCACTAACCCAAAAGTGTTGGGAATTAATGAATTTAGAAGCAACGTAGCCTGTGGGATACCTGTGGAACTCCTTAAGTGCAAAACTTGCGAAGCTCTGGGCGGGCGGACCTTCCTTTACCTGCGTAGGAGC
Organism: Homalodisca vitripennis; assembly: GCF_021130785.1. Taxonomy (NCBI): domain Eukaryota; kingdom Metazoa; phylum Arthropoda; class Insecta; order Hemiptera; family Cicadellidae; genus Homalodisca; species Homalodisca vitripennis. Next base: position 40,683,434 of record NC_060215.1, read on the forward strand.
ACTACTGAGAATATAATAAGACCCCACGTAACCCCATTTTTGGAATGCCTTGCCTGAGATTTACGCCCTCTCTCCACCCCATATGCAGGGAGAGAAGGACTATGTGATAACCAGGAATGAAAAAAGTGAATTTAGGATCCCTGCTCGATGGAACTAATCTTAGTGTGAGCCCTTTGAGGGCTTAGTAGGCACCCTCTCCTACTGTAATGCACAAAGACGGAACGAGAGGGAGCTATGCCTGAGCCGGTAGGGTTTTTTTAGTGGGGCGAGTGTCCTACTCATCAGCGCTCCTATTGTGAAGGCAGTAAGCTATAAGCATTCTTCCATCTATATGTGTATGTGTCAGCCAAGGTGACAATTACATTTAGATTTTTTTTTAAATTAAAAGTTATCCTAGGTACTGTGTGTAAGTTAACTTGCATTGCATCCTGGTGGAAAAAGACGCAGCCGAAGGATAAAAGCAACTTGATTATTATAGAGAAATTGTAACAACCTCACACCATGAAATGGTTTTTTTCTGTAAAATTTACGGAAAGGTAATGAACACAAGAGACAAAGAAGGTAAGCAGATGACTGTCCTCTCACCTTGAAGAATATACTGAAAGGTGCTACCAAGATGAAGAAGAGTAGAATTATAGTGGGGAGGTTTTTTTTAGTGGAACCACCACATACCCCCATTGAGCGGACCCAATGGGAAATCCGAAGGATATCTTGAGAACGGATTAAGTTATGCACTTGAAATTTGACATATTTTCCAACCACTCAGTGGGGATGGTTCAATTCTTCTTCTGTCTTTCGCATGATATCCTGAGAAAAAAAATGAGCTATGGTCTTTAAATTAGGCATAAGCCTTCATTTCTACGAGGGAAAGATCGAGTTTCGGATAATCCACGTTCGCCCATTGGGATATTTGTTAAACGTTAGCTACGCCTATCACTCAAGCTGGAATCTCGCGTACAAATTGATTTATATATTTTTCATTTTGCATGAACAAACAGCAAAGCCTGTTATGCGACACGTATTTTGACGTACTCTTTATGTTATATGATACTTCTAAATTTCTTTACGTGGCGTAATGGCATAGTGTACATTTGTTTGTTGGAAATGAAAATCAATTCCAATCAATGACAACTTAATCTCTAAATAGTTTGAAATATTTCAATATAATTAGTATTATTTAACCCATTATTGCGATATATTCGTTCAACCAAAAGCTAACTTATTAAAAATATTAAGTTATTAACTATGCACACTTTATGGGTTTGATATGTTTCGACATCGAACTTGTATTCTTGCAATTTCTTTCTCGTTTGACTCCAGATCGAGCATACCGTATATTCATGACTACTACATTTACTACATTTCTTTACAGACTTAATTGTAACTTTTTATGTATTTACTTACAGTGATTATTTTCTTCCCCTAGTGAAATAAGTACGTATGTTGCGATTATAACTATTACATTACAATAATGTATTTGATTTTAATTATCAATACTAATGCGCAATTTAAAGTAACACTCATAGATGCCTATTAACAGTGCACCAGTATATAAATATGAAAGTTCACGTGGAGGGATGTTTACCACATTATGCAGTATTTCTCTTGAAGGCTTTATTGTACGAGTATATTAGATCCTTACAAAATAAAACCATCCGGAAATGCTGCTGAGATGTAATAGTTTGAAATATTATTATATAGTACTGATTTTCTGGGAAGGGCTACCTTTGTTAGCCAATAAGTTTATTCTAACGGTTGATTTCATATATCAGTACAACAACAAATAAAATTGGGATAAAAAAATGTACTCTTACTCCAAGATTAGTTCATAAATAAATAAATAAAAATATATATATATATATTTATGTATACGTATGTATGTATATATATATATATTAAATTTATATATGAATAAGTATGTATGTATATATAAAATGTATGCGATGATTTACTTATTTATTATTATTTTTACTTTATAATTCCACTAATAACTTACTTGTAGAATGAAATAGCTCATTTCATATTATTTTTATTTTTAATTTAAATTAAAATCGAAATCTCGGTTTAGGTTAGTAATACGTATTTATTAGTTATTTCCACCAAATACTGGGAAGCTAACATTTACACAATTAAACGTTTGGCTTTGAATCTGCAGCGTTGTATATAAGTAAAAGAGACTTTTAATTTGATGTACTACTTGAGTTATGCTCTCTTGCTATAAGTGAAAACTACGATATTTTCAGCAAAAAGTAGATATTTAGGTATAGGAAAGAAGTGAAATGTTTAACTGTGTCATTTGCAATGGTTAAAAAATATAACGCCACCTCCGCACTTTTTGTACACCCTTTACATAGTATATATGTATAAAGCACACCGAGTACAACTCCCTGTGTCTAATGTGGTAGTGCAGGTAAAAAACCAAAACCATTTCATTAGTCACAAGCTTTACGTCGTGTATCGGATCTTGCCGAGAGACCTGCAATTAAATTCATGAAGCAATGTATGTTTTTAAGTGTGGTTTCATCATTTAAATTCTCCACTCCTATATAGACTCCAATTATAACTGTTTCTATAACATAACTCACTCCTCATGTCTCCTTGGAAGGCTGCAACTTTATAAATATTTAGTCGTCAATTTAAACGATGATTTAACTGGACAAACAAACAGAGACGACAATAGAAGGAGCTCATAAATTTGCCAACTCGATGGAATTTTACATCCATCAAGGCCATGAATGAAGCGGGTGTTCCTGTTCCGCAGCAAATGTGAGCGTTAACCTGCACAATAACACGGTGATAGCTAGAATTATGACAGCACTGCGGTAGTCACAGAGAGGGATACTGGAATGGCAGGTATGATTTATACAGCACCTGTGGTGAACACTGGAAACACTCCAAATACTTTCAGCTTTTGCAACTGAAAACAATCTTCCATTTTTATGACGTAAAGGAACTAAGAATTTTATACACTTATATTATCTCATTGCCAAATTTATCGGATCAAAAATAAAGTCTTATTTTGCCAAACAGGTTATATGATTTAGTACGACATTATTTTATTTTACTCGGTAAGTTCTTAACAGTTCTCTAATTTGTCTATGAGAGAGAATGAAGTTCATGTATGTATGGTTTTGGTTACAAACTTAACTGTAATACAAAAAATTGGAAAGTTTGATTCAATATATCAGGCAGCACTATTAATACTCTGTTTATATTCAAGTATCAACAAATAAAAACCAATAAAAATTAAGATAATTATGTTTAACAAAACCTTATAATAATATTACAACTAACATAAGGTGACTAAATGGTCTCTTATTATTTTCACACGCATTTCTCAAAATTACAAAAATCAAATAATCATAATTAATAGATTGTCTAGCATGTGATCAAATCAAAAGAAGAAACGCTCTTAACACCATATACCAAACTGTATATACATATTTAATCACAGAATAAATTAAATTAATTTATCGTTAGTGAAATCATAGCAAATTGTTTCAAACTATTTAATGTATCTGTAGGTTTTTTTTTAAACTTAAATGAAATAAGTATGAACGTTTTCTCTGCAGTTTTTTTTATTCATAGGTAATTTGTAATTCTCAAATAGTTGAAAAGGTCATCACTTTTCATATACAGTTCATGTGATGTATTCCAAATGTCCTTTTCATGTATGTGTTGAACATTTGCATTTTTCCATCCAAAGTGGAGAAATTACACACTAGCCGATGTTTACTGGGAGAATGTATTCTGGAAGAGGTCGCAAGGACGGAGTTCGCCGTTATGAACGTTAGGGATAATTCCATTTTCGGTGTAGCCATTTTATGCCTTGTCATTCCGGATATTCTTTTTGTTAGTATAAAAACTGCTCTCGCGGGATAGAAGTATGAGGGATAATTTAAGGCTAAATTGTCGTAACGATCAGAATCCCAACTTAAATTTTCCAGTAAGAGTCGTGCACACCGCTGTGTTAAAGATGGTTCCTCCAGGCTCAGCGAAAATATTCAGACGGACTTTAGTTGTACTGACCAACACATACTGGTTTAGTATCGCCGGGCAGGAATAAAATCATACCATTATCCAAATCAGCTGTGACAAATGGGTCGAATTAAAAGTAGTCAACATGAAACTTTCAGATCAGGGTGGAAAGAGATATACGATACCTGATTGATGCGGAACGTAAGTCATGCACGAAACTGCTGCTGCTGAATATTTACAACACTGTCTGTAAGAAGACATCGTCCAAAATCTCCAGCAACCCATCTTACTTTCAAAGCATGTCACGGAGGACAAAGAGCGGTTAATAAGGTACATATTTTAATAACAGTGACCGGGAATCTCCGCCAGTAGGAGCTATATATCTTACTAGTAGGAACTATAAGCTTTGCACCGTGAAGACGAAGGGGACAACGTAACTTTATGAGCCTTTAGTGCCATTTTACTACGGAATATCAGTTTTGTAAACCGACATTCACTGTGAAATGACTCATTGTCCTTATTTTTATTTTTCCGTTTCACTAACCCAAAAGTGTTGGGAATTAATGAATTTAGAAGCAACGTAGCCTGTGGGATACCTGTGGAACTCCTTAAGTGCAAAACTTGCGAAGCTCTGGGCGGGCGGACCTTCCTTTACCTGCGTAGGAGCACTACTGAGAATATAATAAGACCCCACGTAACCCCATTTTTGGAATGCCTTGCCTGAGATTTACGCCCTCTCTCCACCCCATATGCAGGGAGAAGGACTATGTGATAACCAGGAATGAAAAAAGTGAATTTAGGATCCCTGCTCGATGGAACTAATCTTAGTGTGAGCCCTTTGAGGGCTTAGTAGGCACCCTCTCCTACTGTAATGCACAAAGACGGAACGAGAGGGAGCTATGCCTGAGCCGGTAGGGTTTTTTAGTGGGCGAGTGTCCTACTCATCAGCGCTCTATTGTGAAGGCAGTAAGCTATAAGCATTCTTCCATCTATATGTGTATGTGTCAGCCAAGGTGACAATTACATTTAGATTTTTTTTAAATTAAAAGTTATCCTAGGTACTGTGTGTAAGTTAACTTGCATTGCATCCTGGTGGAAAAAGACGCAGCCGAAGGATAAAGCAACTTGATTATTATAGAGAATTGTAACAACCTCACACCATGAAATGGTTTTTTTCTGTAAAATTTACGGAAAGGTAATGAACACAAGAGCAGAATACGACTTCAAATTGATGTCGTATAACAAGGTGCGAATGGTAATTTACGGCACTCTTTGTATATACTCGTATTTATTAGTCCTTAGTACTGCTTTAATTCACGATACAGGTTTCCTTGAAATATATTTTATAAAAAATCAAATAGAGTCAGAATGTGTGCAGTACAACAGTATCATTTAAAAAATGTACACAAAAAATGAAATAATGTTTGCCTGCATAACACCAATTAGAGTTTTATAGTATTTCCTCGGTATTTTTTATATTATTGTTGTTATGGTGTTTTGTGGACATACCTTTATTTCTTAGTTATACTTGCACATTTTAAATAAATATGTATATTGTAATGCAGTTAAACTGTACAATTTCCAGTGTTTGTGGATTAATATATTAAAAAAAAAAACATCAAGTAAGAACAGTCAAAATAATAACAAGCAATATTTGATAGTTAAACACATTTAAATATAATAAAATAAAGATATATGGCTCTGTGATGCATGTTCTAAAATGTGTAGTTTTTGCCTATCTGCGTGTTTTTTTTTTTTTTTTTTAATTGTGCTGTTAAAGTAATTGTTCCAAGTAACTGTTAAACTTTAAAATTGAAATTTATAATATGCTTATCTATTAAAATGTCAAAATACTTTACTCAATAAAGCTCAAAATGGTGAAATGTTTAATTAAAAAAAATACATAAAACACGTAACCTTTTATTTTACATATATTGTTTACTTCATAGCATTTCCCTAAATAAAAATTACAAAACCGATACGCTTTTTTAAAGCTTCATCCTCTAACAAACGTTTTTATTGTTTTCGGCCAACAACTTTTGGGGGATTGGGGGGATTTGGGGGAACTTGGGGGGAGGGATTTGTGACTTGGTTTTTTGTACAGTAAAATGCTCGATTTCATGGGCACTTCCGTATGTGATACTCATTTCTGAAGCAAATTTTATCACCAGTGAGCTGAATTTCCCATCTGAGAATGTTTGTGACGTGCACGGATGTTGTTGTCAGAGTTAGTTTGACCTTGTACGTCGATCCATTGTTGGCTCAGCCAAACACTTGATGCCAGGACAGGTTATCGTTCTCAAACCGCGCCTACAACTTCCCAATCTTCAAGTGAAGGTTTGTGATGACTTATTTGACACCTTGTGCTGCTAAAATTTAACACTACGTTGCGCAACGGATGACGGAACGTGTTTCAGTTGTAAGTATTGTGAGCAACTGGCCACCGAGCAAGTTTTTCCAAATTTAACGCATCGATCCGAACCCGGCCGCTACTTACTTGCTTTTACTTGGTGATATCCCACTAGAAGCTCTTCTGTGCCTTGGTCGTCATATTGAAATGGGCCTCTTCACGATTCTAAGTATTCTTCTACTGAGTAGTATGGCCGTTCCAGCAGATATTCTTTGAATTACACAAGAATATAATCACTGAATCACTGAATCACTGAATAAGTGCTACTCATTGTCATCTAACTATTACTGTTGCATTGTTTTATGTAATTTTTGTAAGATATTTAAGCTGTCTTGAAATGTTAATATATAGCAAATAAGTACTTTAATGTAAAAATGGTGGAACCGTTGATAAATAAATAAATAAATAAATAAATGAATTTAATCTTGAATTTTTCATAATTTTCAATTTTCTTGATTTCAGCTGGCACTTTGTTGTAAATTTTTCCATTCATTAACCTAGGGCTCTCCTTTGCTAAGCTGGATTTAACTTGAGGATCATATATATTTTCTTTTTGTCTGGTAGCATACTTATGGATTTCTAAATTTTTCCGGAATATTTCAGGCTTTCTTCGAACTATTAGTGCAGATTCAAGAATGAATTGTGCCGGTACTGTAAGAACTTTTAATCCAGTAAACAAAGGCTTACAGTGGGTCAGATATGGCACCTTACATATTGTTCTTATAATTCTCTTTTGAAGGAGGAATACCCGTTGGGATGATGGACTGTTTCCCCAGAATAAGATGCCATAGTTCACAGTGCTGTGAAAACATCCAAAATAAACCTTCATTAGAATATATTTTTCCACTAAGGGCTGGAGACGACGGACCATGAAGCATACAGCTGACAATTTAGTTGACATTTGCTCGATGTGGTGTTGCCATCTCAAGTCATCGACAATAGTTATGCCCAGATATTTTATACTTCTGTCTATGCATATACTTGATCCTTCTAAACAAAGTAAGGGGTCGCAGTCTAATTTTTTTCGGTTGTGAAATTTTAATGCCTTGGTTTTTCCTCTGTTTAGTAACAGTTTGTTCTGCTTGCACCATTTACTTACTTCATTTAATCCATCTTGTGCTTTGTATTGAAGAAGCCCCATGTCTTTATCATGAATCAAGTGACTGACGTCGTCTGCAAACATCCAGATTTCACCGGTAGCGACAGATTTTGGCAAGTCATTCACATAAAGGAGGAACAACACAGGGCCCAAATTTGAGCTCTGTGGCACCCCTGTGTTAATAGCAGGTGAGACAGCAGAGCGGAAGTGTCTCGTGAGTCCATCTTGACTTGAATGTCTAATATTTACAACTTGTCTTCAATCTTTCAGATATGAGATGATCCAATGTAGTGGTGCACCCTTAATTCCTAATGTTACTAGCTTTTTAAACAGTGTAGGGTGTGACAGGAGGTCAAAGGCCTTGGTCATGTCATAAAATATGCACAGTTGTTCCCCAACCACATCTAGGTTGTCGTACAAGTTCACTACCAGGTCAAGGATTGCATCGACAGTAGATCTATTCTTCCTAAATCCATATTGGTTAGGGCTAAGTAAATTTCTACTGTTCAAGAATGGAATTAATCGTTTTAGGAAGACCAATTCGAAAATTTTTGAGATGGCACTTTAAACTGCAACTGGCCTATAGTTTTTTACTAGGTCTTTCTCACTATTTTTATGGATCGGTACAACTTTAGATGTTTTAATTCCCTTCGGAAATATACCTTCATCGAATGATTTGTTGATAATTTCAGTGAGAGGCTTTGCAATCGTGTCTTTACACGTTTTTAGTAAATTACATGGGATATCATCTACACCCGCACTGTTTTTAGAGCTAATCTTATCAATTATATCCAAAACTTCTAGTTCATTAGTATGCTGGAGGTGAAAATCCTCCGCAGATGGATGGTAATCCACATCATCATGGAAAGATTCACAATATCTATCCTCAGTTAATTTTCTTATTTCCGAGATAAAATAGTCGTTAAAAATATTCGCCACATTACTTGGGTTAGTAATGGGTTCGTCATTAACCTTAAGTGTAATATTACAGCTATTTACAATATCGTCACATGTTAAACTTTTTACAACATTCAAAGATTCCTTATTTATATTTTTGGCATTTTCGATTTTCGATTTAAAAAACTGTTTCTTAGCGTGGTGAGCAAAACACTATGCCGGCTCTTAGCGTTGTGATACTCACGCTTGGAATTTTCAGTCGCCTCATTGCGCGTTCGCCAGTACATTTCTTTAAGGTTCTCTTGCGATACAATAACCTCTTGGGTTATCCATTTAACATGTGAGTTTCCTTACAGCTAAAAATTGTCTTAGGAAAACATACCTCAAACATATATATATATATAAAAGTGGAGTAGAAGTCATCAAATGGATCGTCAACACTTAAGTTCATATTATTACTATATACAGGCCAGCATTGCTTGGACATCAAATATTCAAATGTGGTTAGGTTAGGTTTTGTTACTTTCCTCTTCTCGATTTTCTTAATTATACTAGCAGAATTTAGATTTAGGCTAAAAACTATAATACTGTGGTCAGAAAGAAGTGGTGGCAGCACATCTACAGAATAAGAGCGAATTTGCAAATTTGTGATAAAGTAATCGAGTTGACTTTGTCTGTTCGAAACCTGATCAATCCTCGTAGGGCTTTTGAAGGTAACATGAAGGTTACCCGATTGTAAGATATCAGCAAGATACTCTTTTTCTAGGTTATCCTCTAGATTATCGACATTTAGGTCACCACAGACCAAAATTGGAAAATCACAGTAATCATTCTTAACCGTTTTGAACGTGTCTTCTAGGAGTTCCATGAACTGTAAGTAATTAGCCTTGTAGGGTGGCCTATATACATTTATTAGAACAAATTTAAATTTGTCACATGTTACGATAATTCCGCAACACTCAAATATATCCTCAACTGACAACGTATTAAGTTTATTTATGAGACTGGTCTTGAGAGTACAGTCTGTTCACATAAAGATAGCAACACTGCCACCGGTTTTATTTGATCTACAAAAATTAGTAACTTGAGTATAGTTTGCAATTTTAAAATATTTATTTTTTTCATTATCTAACCACGATTCTGCTACACACACCAGCTCTGAGTTTTGTTTGTACAAGAGTGTCTCTAAAATTTCCACTTTCTTCACAATTGATCTACAATTTAAAAATATTAATTTAAGGCTAGGCCTACTACTAGGGTTGTTAGATACTGACTCCACTCCCCTATGACAGATGGAGTCTAAGGATATTTTTTTTTCCTTAGGCACGGTTTGAGGCCCATTTACTTCTTCAATTGGCCTAAAACCTCTCTTTGATAGGATAAAGTTATTTATTAAAATACCATCGGGCCATTTATCACTGTCCATAACTATACTAGAAAACTGTAAAGAAAAGCCCACCTTAAATGACTTGTATGTAGGATACCTAGTCTTCAGTTCCTCACATACTATTGGTTTCCCTTCACACAATTTACCAACATATTCTTCCACTGCTTGCTTATCAGTGTTCGTCTCAAATCGAGATGCAAAAATCCACTTGGTTTTGGATACAGCTCCGAAGTTGTTCCCGTCAGTTTTACCTGTTCCAATAAAAGGCTTGTTTTGCCGTCTGGCCACGTTGCCGTTATTAAGTTTGCGATTTCTCTTTCTACTGTAAACTACAAATCCATCCTCCTCTTCAGTATTTTCCTTGTTACCGGTTTTAGGTAATGCCTTATTTAGTGTATCTCCGTAACTAACGCTTAGATGATTTACTATTTCACAGTTCAGATCACTATTTTCCTCACGGTTTGCCTTCTTTGATTTCTGTTTCTCTGTGACGTCAACTTCCGGCTTGTCGGCAGTCACATTGCATTTTAACCTTATATTTCCATTAATTACATTATCAAGTTTTTTTGTAATAACAGAATTATTATTTGTCACTTCTCTTAGAATTGAATATATCTTCCCAATACTTTCATACAAGTTACAGTAATCGTCAATGTTCAAACTTTAGTTTTTCACTTTATCCAACCTGTCATTGCAGTCCACACAAATCCATTTGATTTTGTTTCCTAATTTCTGGATTCCATGAATATCTTCATTTCCCAGCCCCACACAACTCATATGGAACAATTTATCGCACAATCCTTCGCACTGTATACCCGGATTACTTTTATTTGCTATTTTCCCACACGCACCGCACGGATTACGCACTGACCGAGCCGACATCTTGACCGGAGAATTGATTAACTGATAACAATAAATAATAGAGTCTGGCTTACATTTCTTCATCCCTATCGAATTCGTTCCAAATCAATACTCTTAGATTTAGGATAGGGATTTAGGAAGATAAGATTTAGGCTAAAAATTACTTTATTCAATATCCGACATTACAGCATCCAATAAAACATTCTATTCACAGACTCGTACATACTGTGTTCCCGTGGATTGCAACTATAAAACCGTTTTAGTAACGAGGATGACCTAATTTACGTCACCGACGACATCATGCTGATATAAGTTTACTAGGGCAGTCATTTCTGAGGGTAATAAAGTTGAATTTTACTTAGTGGTGGTTGGAAGTATTAATAAATAGACCTCATCTTTTTCGCAAAAAGCTGCAGTTCCCATTGGATTTGAAAATTGAACTTGGAAATTAGACTCTGATAAGGTGGTTGCCCTAAATTAAACCCAACTTGAACGACGCAATTTATAAAACTAAACCAAAAATAAATCATCCCTGTTGACATATTTAACCATAATGAAGCAATTTACTTCTTCATTTTTTAGAAATGTAAATAAAAAAATAGGATAATATTATCTCAACACTTGGCTTCTATCGGCGAGAAAAAAGAATTCCTTTTAATACAACAAATGTAATCATCGTTATTTTAAACTGAAAAGTTTTTTCTGTATCCACTCTCTTCTTTATTCTGTTTGATTAGATCCTCGCACAGGTTAGTGATCCATGAGGACGGCCAGAAGAGAACTTTAAGAAAGGAGAAGGAAAGTAAAAAGAAACTGCTGATACCTCTTTGTTCTTGCATCCTGAGCTAATAGACACATCGGAATATAAGTTCTTTACTCTGCTGTAAAATGTATGAGTCCTAAACAAAAGTGAAAGACAAATCATTATTTTAACCAAAAATTTAAACTAAATAGTTTTGAGCAGACTGCAACTAAATACTTTGAATAAGGAAGGCTACTCAATACAAGCTCTAGATATAAGGCCATATATGCTTTTTATTTGTTCAATACACTTGAAATGCAAATAAATATTTTTATTCTTATAATTTCACATTAAAATGTAAGTGTATTTATCTTACTTCGAAAATGAAAAAATACATGAATTTATGTTTTTGTGGTTTTAATTTGAAAGTATTCTTCAATTGCCGAAAGGCATGAACAGTGAGAGCTGTACAGTCTGTTCCAGCGGGTACCATTTTGGTCGAGCTTCAAGCATTGTTATGTACAGCCAGTGCCTTGTTGCAGTAGCTTATTTTTTATTTAGAGTATTAGACATTCGTGTTATTATTGTTAATTAATAACTGATCCTTATATAACATAACTCTCCCTTCCTCCGCGATTTTAGTAATGAGTAGTCTCCGTCATATATGCATGTCGTGTAAAAGTGACAATATCTTTGCTCAACTTTTAAATACGAAAATCTCCGTAAGAATATTCAAATTTATATGCATATGGTATTTTGTGATAATTCTTTGAGTTGTTTGAAAAAAATTTCAATATCTTATTATATTTGTTAAATAACTGAACGAATACCTGGGAGAAAGAATTTCTGATATTTATAAAGGAAGAATTAAAAGGGTGTACTGTATTATTATTTTACTGCTACCTGTAAAGAAAACTGCGATGGTTCAAATAGTTGTGAAATAATGATAAAACTGTTAGGACTTAAGCTCACAGTCCTAAGAGCATGTAAATACAAAAAAAGTACTGGAAGAATCTTTTTCTTGGAAGAATATTTGAAGCGTATACTAAACGTATAGGTTCAAAAGTGACTTTTGTGAATCATCTTGAAGAACATGTGCCTAATTTTCCTCAAATATTTTAGTTTACACTTCTGAAACAACAAAACTTTACAACTTTTATTTTGGTTTTCCCGAAACAATTTGTTTGGCGAACTTGTTCTTACGGAGTAAATGGGCGAAAGGGGAACTATAATGGGCTGAGGTGCCCGTAAAGATTAAAAGGCTCTACAATCCAAAATATAACACTGAAGAAACTAGGTATGCCGCCACCTACCAGTCTATGATGACCGAATAGAAAGATCAAATCTTGTTAAGGGAAAGTTTTCTTAAGGTTAACAAATATTTTACTGAGAAAAATGGATTACTCTGCCTGTCACGAGGAAAGAAATGGAAAACATTAGAAGGAAAATTATTCTTATATTACGAGTAAGGAGAAAAAATGACCCTGGCAGAGCTGCCCAGACTCGAATGTCCCTCCCTTAGACACGGCGAGAGTCCAATCCTTCACTTCCAATACCTCACGTGGGATGTTGCGGTATAAATGGTACAATAAATAAAGGAGGGTTGTTAATTCTATATTAGAAGTTGGCCTGGAGATAATGTATCCAAACTACATCATATTTCCCATCAAATAACGTTGATTACTCTCAAAAGTTTGTCTAATGATAATAATAGGAAAACCTTAAAATAGTATCTTCGGTTTTTATTTACATGGTGGCTCATTACGGTATCGGTACCGACCCCATACCACAATGTTGTATTGTAACACCGACTGCATGTAGACTACGTACACAATACTTCAGTGTCCCATGGACAACACCTGAAAAAGCTGTGTGAAGGCATAGCTCAGGGTATTGAAACGTTTTTAATACCCTACACATACATACCCCTTACAATATATCGTCTGATAACTTTTTCCCCATTATTCTTGTTGTGTTGTTAACTGTTGTTGTTGCTCGGTTATTGTTTCTGCTTGTCTTTTGTTACACATTTATAATTACGACTGTGCCTCTTGGTTATATATTTACATTTATTACTTGCATTTGTTGGTTTTTATAGTTTTTATTTTCTCTGTTGGTACCTATATATATTTTACTCTTGTTATTCATTTACAGAATTTTTCCCATTGTTGTTTACTTTATATAGATTATTTGCAATGTTATTATTTATCTCTTTATTTATTCATATGTCACGTCTTAGACAGTAATGTACATGGATTTAAGTTAAATATTTATTTTTTTCAGTTTTTATTTACCACTATCAGTCATTAATATTAATATTTTTTTACTCTTGTTATTCATTTATAGTTTATTTTTCATTGTTATTAATAATTTTATAGTTTACTTGCACTGTTATTATTTATCTTTTTTGTTTCTCCATATGGTGTCACATCTTTTACAGTAGTGTATTTAAGTTAATACTATCACTAATTTATTATATACTATCACTAATTTTTATTATAATTTATACATTCTTACTACATTAATTATACGTTAATTATGCCTAGATTTGATTTAGAGTCCAGTTGCATGTTTGGTTTGGCCCTTTTATTTAGGTATTATTTAATCATCTATCATAAGTTTATAAATGTAAATTGGTTCTTGACAGTTGAAAGGAAATAAATAAATAAATGCACTGAACGTCTAGAAGCTAGCTCATTTTTCTACCTATTAATACACCAAGGTACTTATTATATTGACACGTTCGTAATTACTGCGCAGCAACCGCAGACAGCTCCACGAGGATCGCCGCAGGAATGCAACCTGTCGGCCTGGACCTGGATCATTTGATTTTTTTATATAAATTACTATTTACGACAAAGTCTTAAGGGGAACCTTCTGTATAAATGATTATGTGTTACTCTTAAATTTTGTTTGTTTGTGACAGCCTCAAATAAACAACCTGAATTATTGTTGCTTTCTTTTAAAAACCTAATTCCTTTGTTCTTTCCTGTAGTACCAACACAAAATAAAAAATTCTGTAATAACTGAAATTGCAAAACATACCCAAATGACTTATTACTATAACTCCCAACCATTAATTATTAATTTTCTTAACCAGGTCATGAAACTGTTCTGGTAACCTTGGTCTTGATTTTGGTTTTATTGTTAGCTCGGGAGCCGGGAACCAATTTGGATTGTGTAAGCAAAATACCTGATCTTCAACGGAATCAGTCGACGAGTTTATCCTAACAAAAGAACTTCCCATAACAGTGTTACCATTAGTGAAAATTAAATTTAAGAGGGCGACTTTATAAATTGCTAAGCAATGTTTTTAATGGCAGTATTGTTTAACTGTACATACTTATAACCAATCGTCAATCACCTAAATAGTACAGTAGTTTTATCACGTTATCCAACGATATGAAGATACTAAAAGTTGCAATGTTTAGTCAAATATTGGCTCTTATATCGTTTTCTGACACAGTATTAACTTTTAACTAGTACCTGTCTAACGGTGGTATAAAGTGTGTCATACTTAAAAATGTGACTCATAAAAATATATAAATTTTAAATGTGTTTGATACTTTTAATCATTAGTTAAAATCCCATTTTAATACTCACAATAAATCTTACGATTGATTTATTTCTTACGGAAAATTTTCAAATATTTATTTTAAATTGTTTATTAACTAATAGAAACGAAATGTGATGCAATAAGACTTTACAAATGTTTATTTTGTAAATCATTGTAATATGCATTAATTTAAAAGTAATTTCCAGTTTTCTTGTGATAAATACCAGTTTAATTTTATAAACCACAGCCAGTATTTACAGATGGCAGGAATTGATTCACATCCTTGCCAAAACCTTTTTGTAAGTAGAAAGTTAGTATTTTTTGGACTGGGTGTTAGGCATAAAATGGATCTGGATTTTGGTCATTTGGTTTATTAAGTTGGTTAAGTCATATGTTTTCTCCCCAGCCATAAATCTTATACCAACTAATTATTCGGTAACGATCATATCTACAATCTGTGTAATTTATTTGACAAACAAATGGTTTTAAAAATGTTTTAAACGTATATCAACATATACTTATAACATCAACTAACACTTAAAACAACATGAAGCTATTAAACTCACGTTGTTGCGAAGATCGTCATCAGTGGAGACGGCCTTATCGGCCATGTCAATCTCCTCAGTCATCATGACACCTTCATCTTGCTTGGCCTTAGTCCTAGAGGCCTGAACAGTAGGCCTGAGGCTCCGCACTACACTGTCACTAACACTGCACTACCACAGGCAGTTTGTAGCCACTTCGATAGCCTCTCCACGTCATGGTTTCTTCTGGAATCTAGAAAGGTAGGTAAGTACTAGGAACGGTGAGAGGTACTATTGCTCGGAATTAATCTAAAGGATTTTGGAACTTCAAACCGCTTTCATCTAAATCAGTGTGTTTGCTTGTGGAAACAAAACTGGATAGACCAAAACATTCATAAGACCCAATAATTTGGAGATTTCAATTACTTTATAAATGGCTTGTATGGAAAAACTGTCATAATACAGGAAAATTATATTTAGAGCTCTAAAGTCATACTTACTTTCATGAACGTTTTGTTAAAAACGCAAAATAAGAAATACCGTGAAATAATCAATATTTGTTAATTTGTTTATATTAATCAGTTAAATATCAATTAGAGAAAACGCAAAGCCCGCGAATATTATTTTCGTTACTGTCATATTGACTCGAATACCAGTTTGTTAGATATACATTTGACATCACGATATAGTTATCAAGTTTTACTACAAATACAGTTATTGCAGCTTTTTATGAAGTTGGCCAATTTTTGATATCAATATGTTAAGATGATGTTCTTAAAATAGCACTGCATATTTATTAAATTATAAAATTCCATATATTTTACGGTTTAGGTTTACATTAGAATTATGGTTGAATATTGTAAGTTATAATTAATTAAAATACTATATATAAACCAATTTTATCTGCTATTTATGCATAAGAATACAAATATTAATTTACTAAAAAAAGGATGTGAAAATTTCTTTTAAATATTGTATCCCGAACTATGAATTTTGTTTCACTGTATTTTATGTATATATATATATATATATATATATATAGAAATATATATATATATATATATCTCAATGTTTTCACAAATTACATCAATAGGTCAACATTTACATCAACATAACCATAGCCTTAATAATTCAAGAAAGAGATTATAATTTGAATATAGACTGTTATAACACTTAACAACGTAGACTGTTACAACGCTTAACAAATGACCGTTAGTATCTTGGCACGAGAGCACTCTAATCACTTTAAACTTAAAACGTTCGGTTCGAGGTAAGACGAAAAATAATGGAGACAGAAATAATTAGATCCTAAATAAAATTGTTTCCTTACTAGGAAATAAGTAATTGAAAGAGGAGAAATAAATCGATAGAGCGTTTAGTTGGCGAAAGGTATCGGCGGACCGTATTGAAGGTGGATGATAGGGGGTGGAAGTCAAGGAGTACAGTAATTATGTCGCCATTGAACACCCAGTGGGTGGGTGACTTGCAGGGTGGCAGAGGGGGGTGGTGAAGGGGGGTAGCTCGGAGATTCCAGCCACCCGCAAACACCTGCAACAAAAACAGTTGTTAGACTTCAACAACGCTTAGTCAGTCACGGTTCGTGTGTTTTAAGGAAACTGTGGACATTGTTGTAGCCATTGTTCTGTGCAGCATTGCGAACTTTGACTTGTCCACTGATTCTGAGTGATTTAATAGAACAGATTTCAAGAGTTAAAATAAGCGAAATGCAGATTTGATATGAGTTAATTTGTGTGACTACAATACATGCAACCATAGCAAGGACATAAATCAAAGTTGAGATACTAACACAAAATTTAAAAAATGAAATTGAGAATGCTGAATGTGAGGTGATACAGAAAAATGTGATTTCTCTGAAAAAAAAAAAAAAACTTGAATATATTTTACTCATAAACTGGCTATAATATGGTATTGTATCTTAATAGTGAAACCCAATGGACGTAATATTTATTTCTAACTTTGATATGTATAAATAATTCCGTGGAATGTTTGTCTACCCATTCTTTTGCAAGTTGTGAATTTTATTTGGCAAATTTTTCTATTTTCAGAAGCTGAGGTTTTTCAGAAACTTACTGAGATGATTGAATCTTCTTTGTATTGAGCAAGACGAAAAGTCTGGTTATCTATTAATATCCACCATATTTCTAATTTTTTCTGTTCTTGATGTTGAGACTATAAAATGAGTTGTTCTACGCGAGTTTATAGGGTATTTTTATTTTGAAATCTTCTTATGATAGGTTCGACACAAGAACTGCGACACTCCATTGAAGTTTCTCAGTTCTAATCGAAACTAGCTTTAGTTTCCTTTATCCTCCACTTACAGATACAGAAGCAGTGAAGCAGTCTAGATGCTCAATTCAAGTTGTTCCAGTTAGTGTTCCCAGATGATCGGAGCAGTGTACACAAACATTAATATTAAATTCAATATCTTTAGTGTCTTAAAACACTTGAAAAGAGTTCTTCTCTTGATCTTATTACAAAAGGCATACTAAGAGATATATAATAAAATGATATAATTGACATTACTTGTTTATAAACACACACACACACACACACACACACACACACACACACACACACACACACACACATATTTGTGTGTGTGTCTATGGTATAATTATCTATTATTTTATATCGTATTTAATATGGTATTAACCCTTTACTTTGCCTGAACCCATGTAGATAAATCACGTTGGCTGTGTCTTACTTTACATACTGTTTCTCCCTCACTATATACAGCCAACAAATTGTTGAACTAGCTAGCACTATTACTGGTTAACCCTTTACTTTGCCTGAACCCATGTAGATAAATCACGTTGGCTGTGTCTTACTTTACATACTGTGTCTCCCTCACTATATACAGCCAACAAATTGTTGGCTGTGTCTTACTCTGATTCATGTATTTCCCTGTATACGGTATATATTTTAATCAAAATATTTATAAACATACCGACATAATGTTAGGCAGATAATTATAGATCATGTTTACTGATAAGTTGAATGTTATTTATTTACCATACACTAAAAGTAATACTAGAATTAAATTATCAGTACATCGATAAAACCTTAAGATTATAATTGGTATGAAAAGTAGTGGTATAATAATTAGGCAGACACTAAATATTACTTTTATTATATTATTACTAAATGGAACATTATTTTGTTATACTTCAATTACAAATGTATATTTCAATAATGCTTTATTGATTTATTTTATTAGCACTAACTAATAGTTTGTTTCGTGATATGACAAAATATTGTAAGTATTGATTATACAACAACTAAGTACTATTTTGCTGATTACAAACACAATGCTCTATAAGATCTTTAATGATTTAAAGTTAACTAACAGTTTGCTTTAGTTTCCTCCATTTGTTATAAAGTAGATATAACTCTTATTGACAAGTAAAATCATATTTATTTTATGAGAAAAATCTATCAATATGTATAGTTTTTTATTACTGTATTATTCGTAACATTAAGCATTTTTTCTAAAATAAAATTTCCTTCTTGTTGTTTTCCAATTTATAGTATTTTTAGTTTCTACAAGTGAATGATTAAACATAATTTTTAATGTCATTCCCTTCATCTAATGTAAACTCTGTCCTGCAATAATGGCAGTTTTTTTATTCTTAAACTATTCAAGTTCTGCGACTTATCTTGGTAGATTTAAAAGAATATCATAAAATTTTAATATCCAGATTATTATCCTTCCTCGCTGTCTTAAGTAGTATTAAGTTATAAGTAGTTTTGTCCCTCTTCATAAACGGTTTTCATGACTCATTGAATTTTATTTAAATATAAAACCGTATATTATCTTTTGTTATTAATTTGTCAACAAGAAAATGTTTAATTATTTCTGTATCCATTGAAAACCTTTAACTATCGATGAATAAATTCTGTTACATTATTCAAGTTTTAAAAAGGCCACCAATACTCTCGTTTTGTGCAGCTTTGTATAGGTTATTTTCAACAAACAATGCGTACTGAATTTAAAGCTTATCTTTTAAAATTCGCCAAAAATAAGATAATAAGGTAGCCGAAAAACATTTTAGCAAGTAAAACTAGAAACGTTTGGAAAAATCAGCGTTATAAGTTAAAGCTTACTTCAATTCCTCTTAGGTAAACCTTAACCAAACGATCGCTCTACACAAAGCTTAAGACTTTAAAAGGAGAGATCAGGAAACAAGTTCCTAAAGCTTCACTTTTCTCTAAACGATATCGTAAGCTGCTTCTTTGTGAAGAGCTCCACAAAGATAATTCAGAACGAAAGTTTACTATCATATTAGGCATTAGTGAAATATAGAGTGTTTTGTGGTTCGGAGCAGTAATGATAACGTTCGAGGAGTTTATCCAGGTAGAATATATGTATTGATAATATTGAGGAACGCTTTGATGATGAATTTTCGTAAAGCAGCTCATAATTTATACCTTAAATGTTTTATGGTGGGGAGGGGAACTACCAAACTGCAATTTAGAAACTAACCAGCTTCAAAGACATTACCTATTTTAGATATTTTATTAATAATGAGCATCATTCAATTAAACTGGAGACTATGTTTGGGCTTGATGTCCAACAAAGCCAATTTATGTGAAATACCGCTCTCTGCAGTTCTTTAACACAATACCCACATATTTTGAAGTGGAAATTGTAGATATATTCATAAAAAAGCGTTTTTGTACGCTTTTCTCGTAGTGTTTTAAGAGGATCTGCTTTACTATTTGGAAATTTGTTGCACTCTTTAGAATATTAGTTTAAACAGTTTAACGATTTGCTTTTTAACGACTATTTAAGAACCGTAGTTTCTTTAAATAGACAAAGAAGTGTGAAGAAAATATGTTTATGAGTAAAAAAAACGTAATTTTTCTTCAAAGGCGATAAATTCAGGTCTAAACCATTTGTTTTGTAACCACCCTCACCCAATGACAGTACAATTGGCATCGTGTTATTCCTGCAGGAGTTCCAATGTCTTTCCACAGGATGTGAATTCATTGTAAAAGTTACTGCATCGTTCACTTTTGACTTAGAGTCTCCTTGGAACGCTGTGTGATAAAAACTTTGGCTGTGACTAAAGATGTCCGGTAATCGTTCATAGTAACCTATCATAAGGTTATTAAACACCACATCGCTTTAGAATATACCGTTGTAGTAAATATTAAGTAGAATGGAGTGGAAATTGTCGTGGAAAGTAACAGATGTGAGAACCCCAATAAAGGTTTAAAAAATGCAGTGATATTTATATAAATATTGTGTTTTATATATGTAACAAAATGTTGTAAATATGTACTAACCTAAGAACCGTTGACAATATCGACACTCACTGCCAACTTTACAGCCAAAAGCATAAGTTTTCTGAATAATTACAGAAAAAGTATAAATTGGCTAATATTTATTGTGATACGGGCTACAAATACTTTTGTATAAAATAGACACGGATTTTCACAGCCAACTCACACAACACAGCTTTTATAGTTACATATACACCATTAATGTCCTGCCTTGCTTATACAGCCATGTTATGGCATATTGCCACTACAAGTCTACATCCGGGAACATCCATATTGTTTTTCTTCGTCTTCAACCTTCTAAATTTCTTCTTTTACAGTTATTGTTTATAAATTTCAGATGACAAACGATATTTTTATTTTAAAACTACATTTTTTATATTGGGCTTAGGTACTTTAAAATGAAATTTTTATAGGCAACAATTATGAAATGAAAACTGATAAAGTATATTGTTTTTACGACAGTAAGATTATCACTACATTAATAATAATCATTGAATTTTTACTTATGTTATATTATATTGTTAGTTATTTACAAATGTTTTTATCAATTGATCTTTTGTGGTTCATTAAAATGGTTTGTGTACTTCCGTTCGTAATACAATTCAAATTATTGGAAATACAGAATTTAATTTATGATACTATTGTACCCTGTAAGCTGTTGCGTTGGGTACATTCGGATGTGTAATATAATCATTGAATTATATACATAGTGAATATAATTAAAGAATTCTAAATACATTACAGAGCGTTTCAGGACTTTATTTTCAGAATAGATTTATACCTCAGTTATTTGTCCCCATGATATATAATTTTTTTAATAGATATACATTCATATACATAGTAATATACGTATTTATGCACCATAACAAACTACGTATATGATTGTAGTTTATAACAGGAGAATTCGAAAATTTATTATTTTATACACTTATTGTGTATTTTTTTATTTTATTATATCGGTTCGTCAACAATTTAAATCTTAATATTATTGTCGAGTTAATTTAAACTACGGTTTTTATCACATAAATCCTAAAACAGGTAATAATTTGTTATACAAAATTAAAAATCAAACACTTTTGCTAATGCTTTTATTATTGCTTATTACACTGAGCTATAAAATCTGTGAACGTTGAACCATTAACCATAAGGATTTACTAGTTTAAATTACAAGCTCTCAAAGAACGTGTTTCAGCCATTTGAATGGCGTGAACTTGTGAATAAACCTACGAGAGTAACAGTAATTAATCTGAGCCTCTCCTTGACAATGTTGTAACCCACCTTGATTGTCATGTTTCGTGTTACACCTTTTTCAGCGCTTTGTTATATCACGACACATAATTAATATGAATGCAAAATATCGTTCTCTCCCTGTTGAGTATTTTACAAACAAAATGTTTCCTTCTCTTCCCATAGTTTACAAACTCTCTTGATAGACAGAAACAAAATCAATGGAGCACACATCTATTTTTAATCTGATTTATTGACACCAAAGATTTATTTTTTCTGCCTTAACTCCTATACTTCGAAAGAAAATCTGAGATTACAATTTGGTTTGTACCTGAAAGTGAAGCTGCAAGTATGAGAGACTAATAGTTTCCAACTTGGACCTATTTAATCTTTATAGGTTATATTAATAACATAACACATATTCTGAATTGTTAGGTCCAGCTTTATGCTTATAGTATAACGATATCTCTAGTAAAGGTGGATCTGAAATCAATAAGGGTAAGCTAGACTCAATCAATATCCATGAACTTCAGCAAAACTCTGATAGTTCCTTTACCCATTAACCTAATTCTTCGTTTTATTAATTAGATTAGAAATAGTGGAATTAAGAGATAGCACATCGTACAGGATATTGGTGTTCTCTTTGATTCTAAATTGATATTCTCAAAAAAGCTTTTCAAAAGCTACGAAGAACTTGGGTGCTTGGTAATGGATCGCCAGGTGTTTTAACAAGAAATAACACTTACAATCTGTGGTCCTTACCCATCTTCGGTTCGACATCGTCTTCCACATGAAGGACAATACGTCACAAATATTTAGTAATTGACGCTGCACAGCAAACATTGTTTTTCTGGATGGTCTGAAAGTGTTCTGAGCTGATTTCAATAGATCTATGAACGAAGAGACGACTGCCAGTAGATACGGCGTGATCTAACAGGAGATACATATGAGAGTTCCAGGATGTACGTTTTATAAGAAGGATCTATTTGTTAATCCATACTTTCAATTATGCACCTAAAAAATTCCTTTTTTTAAATTCACTTGTTTTGAAAATTATTATATAAAATTAATTCCTTAGAAAATAAATTTAGATATTTCTAACGGAGCTTGGAAATTAAATGTGGGTGTTACTGAGGAGCTCCTGTTCCGATCTTAGTTTTAATAAAGTCTCATTTTCTCAAGTGTTCAGGGCTGTTTGGGATCCTTAAAGATTTAGATTTTGAAACTGGTTCACAAAGCATATTTATCATTTAAGTTGTTCACAGGATCACATCAGACGGAACGGTTCTCATATTCCAAGTGCTCCTGAAAATGAACAGATCATTTCAAATCATATTAGACAAAACAACTGTTGCTTGTTAAAAAGGTTTTCCTAAAATTGGTTCTATAAGTCCCTAGGATTATTTTTATGGCAATGCACACGGGGTTGTCATATGCATAATATAAGACAAGATTATATTCACCTAAACTCCCAGGGACCATTTGAATCTTTTAGAAGAGGATTCTCAGTTTATTAAACTCATTTTTGGCTATAAATTAAAAGAACTATGTTTTCTTGAATATGTCAAGGCACTTTGCTACAAATTGATATATTATAACTTGAACTGGCATCAAGGTTATACATAAGTAATGATATATATTTCAATTAAAATTTGTATTGCGTGTAATTTTACATGACCTAATTCACTTGAAATGTAATTTTTCCTTGAATGACGAGTGACATATACACACATCTCTGTACAGCACGTATTCAATAAAATGAAATAAGCAATAGCTGTTCGGAGTCAATAGTTCCCAATTATGTAGCTGCACGTTTAAAAGTAGAATTTGAGACGATTCGTATGGGAACAGTAAGGTTTTACTGAAGGCATTGATTTAGCAGAACACAATGGTAGGTCTGTGCACGGGTGGATGGTCTGGTATATCCCCACTCCACTGGTTCTCTATAGAGCTCTGTTCGATATTTTCACTTCACTAAAACCCGTTACAGAATGTTATAAATAGCGTCAGTAAACTCCTCAACACCGCATCAGTTCTGTTGTTGCATAAAATGGTAACTGAATAGTTTTGTACAATCCTCCAAACCGTTATAGTTTATCATTTTCAACACATTTAAATGAACGCATTCGTATGTATGACATTTTATGTAAATGTATAGGCGTTGTTACATTAGGAGAGTAATGGTTTATAAATGAAGTACCTGAAGATGAATTCATCGAATTCGAAATGTACATTGTACACAATAAAATCTATCAAAAAGTGTTAAAAGTTGTTTCATTGTATATTATATCGTTTATCAAACCCAGTAACAAAATAGGAAACCCTTTAGGTAAAAAAGTTCTTAAGTGAATGAAACCTGTTTACGTTATTTGGTGTGGACTGAATCAATAAGGAAATAAAATGCTTATGAGATAAAATCTCAAAGTCAAAGTAAATAGGTATATGAAAAGAAATACCCGGCCTCAAAAAATTTATGTAAATAACTGTAAACTTTTCACAAGGCTTTTAAATATAAAAGTAGGAGGTTTAATAAATACATTTTATTAAATATATGTATAACATTGAAATAATTCATGTATAATAAATAACTCCTTGTAAATTGAGAGGAACTAAAAAGAGTAAGCCGTTACGAAATACGGTCTAGATTGCGTAGAAACCTAAGAAGGAACACTAGAATCTTCATCACTAGATGGAAACACAAATCTGGTAATGAGGTTGAAAAATACAAAAGTACGAACCAATGTTAAAGAATGTAAAGCATGTGTGCTTGGTGTTAGCCATACGTACTTTAGAACACATGGTGGTCTCATTAGGCAGATTCTGGCCAAGTACCAAATCATATCAGACGAAACGCCTTTGCAATTTAGCAAGGTATTTTTCTTTTCTTCGATAGAGATACATGTCTCTCTATTCATTGCATGATGGGAAGAAATGTATTTTTGCCGATTAAGGACATTTTAAGGACTGTATAATTGATATTTGTACAGTCTCGATGTTCGTGAATAGGATTAACCTGCGTGGTTGTAGCGTTTTTAAAGCTACATTGATTTATTTTTTTTTATTAAAACTTAAATTAAATAAAAATTTTGGGATCGAAATATTGGGACTTAATTTTAGATTAGATTGTGAAATTTCAGGGTAAAAACGAACATTTAATCCTTTGGCAAGTTAGTACTGGTAGTTTTAAATTGTTAGGAAGGCAGGTTGACTGCCTTGAATTGATTAGAACTTGTCTTGTTGCGAGTATTGTTCTCCTGGTTTGATACAGCTGGACCAATGAGAAAGCACCACGGATGTCCTGCAAAGTTGATTGGAAAGGGAAGTATTTAAGCGCCCGCTCATAATTTTCGCCCTTCTTTTGGTTTTTTTTTCGTGAGTAAAGTTAATTGCAGTGCGCCGTATTCCTTAAATTTTTCCGCGAGTGATTTTGAGGAAAAAAATAAATTCAAAGAAACTGCAGAGCATTCTGAATAGCTTATTCTCGAAGAACAATAGAGCATAATAGAATCATACGAGTTACATTTGGTTCATGCTTGCAAGAGAAGTGAATTAAAATTGAACTTTGTTAATAAGTTTAATTGAGATTTGGAAAAGTAGTAATTTATTAATATTTAACTGGAACTGTTTTATTGTGAATTATTAATTGAAAATTAATTGAACTTTAATAATTGTTAGAGAGAGAGTTGTAATCTGAATTGCAGAGACTTGAAAGTTATGGTTCAAATAGTGTAAAGAGAAGTTTAAATTTTTATTTTGAATTTTGAGTGAATTTAGAAGTGAACATTTTTATTTTAGTTATTTCCAAGTGGTATTTCATTTTTATCTTAAAACTTTATTATTTTATTTTAGATGAGAGCTCTGATTTTTATTTTGATATATTTGATTAATATTTTTATTTCTTGCCAAAGGAATTTTTAAATTTACTAAACGGTTTGTCAATTCTTTGTGGAAAATAGAGTGACAAAAATTCTGAAACGTTGAATTTATTAATTTGCCAGTTAAAAATAAATCCATTGTTTTTATTTAGAACTGTGATTTTTATTTTAGACAAACCAGATAATATTTAATAGTTAACAAATTTAGTAATACATTGTACTTAATATTCACTAGGATCTTTACTAATAAAAAAATATTTTATATCGTCTTGGATGTATTATTGATGATTTAAATATTAATACTCTGGAATATTAATATCAACAATCCAAGTCGTTATAATGACTGCGCCACTCTGCTTGTAAAGTATCCAGTGAATTAATAAACTTATACAAACTGTTATAAACTTTGTTAGAAAACTTTGGCAAGAACTTGTGTTGTCTAGTTAAGTTGTGATAGTTAAGTTAAATTTATTTAACCAAAAATGGCTCTCAAGGTAGACTTTTTAAGTAAGGACAATTTAATTTATGAACTGTGGTTCCGTGGTGTATAAATTATTACTGACGACAATGTAGATAAACTTAGGAAATTATTGAGTAAACATACCAACTGGCGGGACCGTGGTGAGCTGCATGCAGAGATATTTCGGCACGTCCACTACACAAAGTCCACATGGATGCATTTGGACCTCTGCGTAGATCTTCAAGGCGGGATGAATTCATACTAATCATGGTGGACGACTTCACAAGGTGCAATTGGGGTCGTACCTCTCAGTAAAATGAATTCAGGTATGGTGTTGTAAACTTTAGAGAGTAATATTTTTAAAAACTTTTGGTTTGCCAGAAATTATTGTGAGCGACAACGCTACTTACTTCACCAACGAGGAGTTAAGGGCAAATCTTTTCAAATATGGTGTGAAATTAATCACTACAATCCCGTACAACCCCCAGGGTAACAAATCTGAAAGATATTTAAGAAACTTAAATTCAATTTTGACTTGCTTGTATAGTGATTGCAAAAGGAACTGGGACTCTGATTTAAGTAAAATTCAACAAGCAGTTAACTCGTGTGTGAATGACAGTAGAAAAATTTAAATAAACAGTTTAATTAAAAATTCGAAGTTAAGGCCATATAATAGAAACCACCGAAAGTTTAAAATTAATGATGAAGTGTTTTGTAAAATACCTGGACACAGAAATAAATTGGATAGGAAATTTGACGGACCATACAAGATTGTGATTATTATCTCAGAGAACAGTTATATAATACAGCACACCAAGGACTTAAAAATTTTTGAAAAGAGTGCATTTACAAGATGAGACCCGCTTAAAGTGAAATTTAATTGGAACACTTGGACAGTTAAGAACAATAGGAAAATTTTTTCTTTCAGCATAAAATTTAAAGAAAATCCCCATATTAAAATGTCATAATTTGAGTAACCATAGGCCAAGTCAAGGTTTTGTGTTTTCTTTCAGGTATTAAAAGAAAAAGGGGATTTTTATGACATATAAATAAATATTTACATGAAGAGGATAATTTACATGGCCTCAGGACTTTAAAATTAAGAAATGTAGTATTTAATAATAGTGTCTAGAACCATTATACTGTCTGATATTAGTATAAGACATTATATTATTGTTTGTACTAACATTCCTTCTTGTGTGTCCAATTTCATGTTGTTATTTGTTTATAGTGAATGAATGAGACAGAGAAATTTTGGTCAAACCCCCCCCCCCTTGTAATCCAATGTAAATAACGTGTTAGTAATTAAATAAAGGGTCTTAAATATTTTAATAAAGTTTATGAAGGAAAGAATGAGCAATCTTCGAGTTGGATAAAAATTAAAATTTTTTGAAAACGAAACGAGACAAGCTCTGAAAATTTCGACATAAATGGTGACAAAGGGGACTTATGTCATAGTAAGAGAGAATGTTCTGTTTATATGTGGAATGCTGATGGAGGTGAGATACGGAACAACACTCGCTATCACTGGTCACACCCGCGGACGGCGCGCCGGCTACAACAGCGAGGGGGTGGTGACCTACACGACGGATCCAAGGGACGACACATGCGACCGTGAAGACGAGCACTCACTGACTGAGGAAGCTGATGTCCATACATAGACATCGACAGGAGGAGACCGGAAAGGACAAAATTCCTTGGACTGGGAACGACTGGTCAACTATAGATATAGTAAAATTAGAATTGTGAGGGTATTGGTAAACGGACTGTAGGTCCAAGTCCTAAAACTGTCGGGGTAATTTCTTACCTGCTTCTGAAGGGGTGGACCTACTGTCCGACCTACGGGTTTCTTTTGACGAGGGTTTGACAGGAGATCGCCGTACTCACTCTACTGCCCTTGAACGGATGTTTCGAGATCTATACTCTATATCTGCTAAATATTATTCCGTTGACTACTGCCTTTTTACTAGTTCTTTCTGACTTGCTACAGAAGAAGACACCTACAGAAAGATTGAAACAAAAAGATAAATGCATAAATGAAAGTCGGGTTTATTTTCTTAAGTACGGTATATTGTTAAGTAATACCACCATTTGTAACTTAAGAATTGCTGTTTCGGTTATAATGGTCTTTGCTTTGTGGATTCGTTTTCATCCCGCTATCCAAAACAACTATTAAAGTAGGTATCGTAAAATGCACGGAAAAAATCAGGTAATCAGAACAAGAATTTACACTTGTTTTTGTACAAATATATATCAGAGGAGTAATAAATAATGTGCAAGTACGTTTATTTTATGTACCAATGCTTAAAGGACTTCCTTTTTTTAGAAATTAATTTACTTTAGGTGGATCTAATGACCACATAAACATTTCCTCCATGTAATATGAAAGGGGCATGTCATCTCACCTGGATGTAATCATCAGCTAAAATAGGTCCAATGCCATTAAATACTTTCCCCGCTGTAAATGTAATGATACAATTATTGTTTGAATCCTAAATGTACTAAAAAGAAATATGTCAGTTTTGTAAGATAATGCTTCTGGTTTAGCTCTTATATTAGGACAGGATTAAACTTGTCATAGCAAAACCGTGAATACCAAATAACATAGCAATTCACTGAGCAGAACATCTTACATAAAAAACGTATACTGGTATTTATTTTTATCAGCTAGGTTTTCTAACTTTGTAAAATTTACAGTTTAATTTAAAAAAGAGATATAATATTTATGTAGGGCTATCATATAAATATATAGCGCTAAACAATAATAAAGTACACAAAGATGCAATAAACGTCATTTTCATAACATTTCTGTTGAAAAATATTATTTTATTGTTAATCGTCCTCCTTTTAAAATTTTACTATGGATATAAATACATAGATGAGTAATATACGTTGTTTTAATTTGTCACCTATCTGGACTTAGGGCAATAGTCCCACTTATTAAAATTTGTATAAGTTATTATTTTCTTCAATAACAGTATCCGTCGGTAAAGTAATTTTCTTCCAGAATTATATTTAAAATTTGTAAGTAGAAATTTAACTTACATTTTAGGTTAATCTAGTGTTTACTATTCAATTCAGCATTTATTTGTAAATTGTAATTAATCATGTATTGGTAATTCAAATATAATAATTGTTTAATAAAAATCATAATTAGTTTTCATAACCTTTTGTAAAATTGTCCATACTGCAAGCATGTTTTTTAATAAACATAAAGTTCGTTGTTAGTACAAATAATCACCAAATTTCCCTAATTTAGTTATACCTCTTTTAAAAGTTTAATTTTTAATAAATCTTACCTCCTGATATACATGTTAGTACTCGTATATACTCGCACTCTTTTGTGTGAGCTATGTGTCTCTGTAGACAGTTTCATTGAATTTTTGGTTTATAGGCCAAGAGCCACTATTTTAAGGTAATACAATATTTTGTCTATGTATAGTTATCTATTTAAAGTAATTTGATACAATTATAAATGTGATATATTTAATATGATCTAAAGTGTTGTTTTAATTAATAACAGTAAAAATAAAACAATCAACTATCCATTTCAATTAACGTGTACTATGAGAACGTGTCTACTCGCATATACCGTATTATACTAACGATGGAACCAAGATAAGGTATAATTAAAACAAACTGTAGATGTTTATCATTCATTAGGATATTGCGGAATTACTCAGGTAGTAATGTAGTGATGTATGGCATTTGTTCAAATTTAATCCCAATTAACAATTCACTTTATATGTGATACCTTGAGTTTTGGTTTGAGTAAGCTGTTGTTTATATTTACTGCCTAAGCAGTACGCTGTGCGTGTGTAGTGGAAGTATCACTCACATTCTTCCACAGAATGAAGATTAAGCGCAGGTAGAAAAGTTATTTCACGGCCAGGTCAGTTTTGAAACGGGTGTCGGCGTGGACTAACTGTCCTACCCTGCAAAAAAAGTGACGTCAGCCACCCTCGTCAAAACTAGGCGTGGACCTACAGTCCTACAATCGAGGGTATTAGGATCTTTACTAATAAAAAAAATATTTTATATCGTCTTGGATGTATTATTGATGATTTAAATATTAATACTCTGGAATATTAATAACAACAATCCAAGTCGTTATAGTGGTGTGTACGCTGCTGCGAAGCTTCTTAAAAAACACTCAATTGTTCATTCATTGGAACAGAACTTTCTTGAAGGTAGAATGTAAATCGAAACATTTTATTTTTTTACTGTATCTATTAAACAAAAACGTATATACAATTAAATTTAGATTTAATTAATAGAGAGTTATAAACGTAAACCCTGTTGTAATTAACGATTGCACATTGAGTACAACCCACTAAATTCAAGATTTTAGACAAGTCTGTGCTATAATTAACCAGATTGTTATGTATATTTAGATTTTTCAAAGTAACTGATATTCAGATCCAAGGGCTCTCAGTTATAGCGCCTGATTAACAACGCCCAACTAAATGTTAATTTGTATTGTACGTCACGTGTTGAATCCCTGGCTCCGCAACGAAAGTCGGTGGCACGAGGTTTTACCGTCGCTGGAGATCACTTTGT
Source organism: Homalodisca vitripennis (assembly GCF_021130785.1). Lineage (NCBI taxonomy): Eukaryota > Metazoa > Arthropoda > Insecta > Hemiptera > Cicadellidae > Homalodisca > Homalodisca vitripennis. Next base: position 40,714,317 of record NC_060215.1, read on the forward strand.
CTGAGTGGAACTTAATCTCTTCTTCTCAACAGCTTAGAGCAAAGTTATAAAATATCCTAGGACCATTGAGAAAGAAATGAAATTGATTGCTAAAGGAGACTTTACTCAGGGTGTTCACAATTTACTCTACATAACTTCACTATATGATTTTTAAGATCAAAATAAGTAAAACAAATGTTATGTAAGTATAGTCCTATATTGCTTAGTTTGCCGTCTATCTGCAGATTTGTGTTTTTAGGAAAAATTTATATATGGTCATATACTGAACTTTTAGCATGTTTAGTCTAATTAAGACCTGTTTCCAAATAAAGTTTCAGACAAATTTTGTATCAGTTTTCAAAATTTGCGGCCATATAATATTTTAAAACATTAATAACTTATAAACGGGAGATTTATGGAAACTCCATAAGAAGAGTACAATATGGATACCTTTAGATGGATATTTTAATGCCAAATTTATTTCGTTGCTGCAAATAAGAATGAAATAGTAAAGGATTTCCTTAGCATCACCCCCCATTTAAAATACACTAATGGAGTTATTAATGATGTTTAACTGCTGATTAATGATCATCTGATGTTGTAACTAACGGCCGAAATTACTTACTCATTGTTGTCATTTGAACACATGTTATTATTAAATTTTCTTGGATGCATCTATTGTTGTATTGCCGAATTACAATACAATTTTTTTTATAAGATCTGTTTTATTTGTTTATATAATATAACCAAATACCAGTTATTAAGCATGCAATAGTTTACACTGTATTGTGCTAATCATTTTTAAAAATTTACAGTTGGTTATCATATTTAATAGTTACAATATTACTAGATATTCTTGTTTATTGAATTTAATAATATTATTAACAGTAAGAAACATGTACAACAATAATAAATAATATTTACAAGCTACCTTGTACGTGGTTTTAACTTTGATGTCTTTGCAATTTCTGAGACCTGGCTCCAATCCAACACCCCTTCTGACTACTGCATAATACCAGGGTACAAACGTTTAGGGAATGATCGGCCTGCTGTCAGCGTGCAGGGACGTACACGGGGAAAGGGTGTAGCCTTGTATGGCCTTGTACATAAAATATGACATCGCCTATGAAAAATAGTCACTTACTCAAGAATTGGACCCTGGTTTAGAGACCCTGTGTCTAGTTGCGAGTTAGAAGGGAAAAAGATTTGAGTTGTGCTTGGTTAACAGACCTTCAAATGTTAGGCACACTTCTCTTTCGGCTATGTTCACTCTCTCTTTGTTAACCTGGTAGTTGAAGTCAGTATTTATTTTTTATTGAACAACTGCAGTAAATCTAATTACTTATACATACTCTTGAAGGAGACAAACACAGTACAAATGATCAATGAACCAACGAGAGTTACTGCACCCTCAGCTACTTTGTTAGATCACCTTGTAGTGGACAGGCTATTTGAGATCAAGAAGGCCGGCGTCAATGATGATCCTAGGAACCAGGATCATAGAGGGGTGAATATGACGGACCACCACCTTGTATATTTTAGTGTACTGTGTAAAAAACTGAACAAAAGTTTATAACACATAGATATTTTAAAATTTCAATTACGAAAAGGCTGTCAAGAATGTGTCAGAAATTGACTGGAATAATGCTAAACATATCAAGAATGCGGACATAATTAAACAGTAAATATAAAAATAGTTTTTGATGTGCAAGCGCCAGTTGTTTGTAAGCGAATAACTAGAATGAGAGCACCGTGAAAAATACTTTGATAAATAATAAGATTAAGAACAAGAAGAAACTTGAAGAAAGTTATGGAAGACCAGGAGTAGTGGAGGCTGGAATAACGACAAGAAATCAGTTAAATTCCACTATCTAGCTTTTAAAAAAGAAGTTATTTACAGCAAAAAAGCTTATTTTCAAATTTAAGTGGCTTGCTTAAGACAATCTTATGTTCTCTCAGTGGTAATGAAAATGGAAACATACCACAAATTCCAGGATAGAAAATATTAATAAGGATTTTGTAGGAATAGAAAATGAATGTAAAGTTGACGAAACTGTAATAAATTATATAAAAAAATGTAGTGAGAAATTAATCTATCAACTACTTTTATTTTTCACCAGTATTTATGAATTTTATTAAAACAGCTATGAATGAAATTTAAAGTAGAGCAGTTGGCAGTGACAATCTGTCAATTCAGATGGTAAAAGCTGTCCGTTAGCTTTGCTGTAGAAGCCATCATGCATCTGGTGAATGAATAATTATTAAGTAGAACATTCCCAAAAATATGGAACTAGCATTGTTTCTTCATTACTAAAGGTGAATTCCCTTAACTGTATCTTTTAGTTACTACCCATATCAATACTGCCAACCATGTCAAAGGTTTTGGAAAATATCACTTTGCGCCAAATATTAGTTTACAAGAAGCATGAAATAATATTACCAAGCAGACGATCTGGGTTTAGGAAACCCCAGCATATTTACTGCCCTGGTGAATCTGTTTAGTGATTTTATTGATGCCAAATGTGTGAGAAAATATACCTCTTTGGTTTTATTGGATTATTAGCAGGCTTCTGACTCTATTGATCATAAATTACTGACTGTTAAAATGTATTTCTTTCGGTTTTGTTAGAATTCTATTTTGTGGATCACGTCAAAATTAGATGACAGATTACAGGTTGCAAGGTTGGGAGGTGAAACTTCAGCTGGACTAGAAAAAAATCGATGAGTTCCTCTAGGAATCTGCTTGGATCTTATATTCTTTGACATGTACACCTCTGACCTCCCAGTTGTGTGCGGAACTGCTCTATCCATAGATATGCAGATGACTGTAATCTTCACTTGTCATATGATTTGGAATTCATTGAAGAATCCATTGCTCAGATCTATGCTGACCTTCAACGTGTATACACCTGGTCAGTGACTATGAACTATGAACTTAAGCTAAATATATATGAATCTAATGTGACCCATCTGGCACCCCAAAAATCTTTACAGAATCTCAGTGAGAAAGGCGTGAGGGTTGAACTTTGAAGGCATGTGCATATTCGCTTACTACTAAAGCAAAAGTATTAGGTTTTATACTTGAAAATGATCTCACATCTTCTGATTACGTCACTCCTCGCAATTCAGAGAGTTTTTGGTAGTCTGAAAGGCCTGTAGATTTAGAAATATGCAGCCAGAATCTATCAAGTTACAGCTCATGCAGTTGCTGGTTCTTTTAGTATTCTATTACTGCAACAGAATATCAAGGAAGGACACTAATAAGATTTCAGAGAATACAAAACGCAGCATTACGCTACGTATTTGAGAAGTTTTCAACACGTATCCACCTATCGGTTTGATGCTAATATGCTTCAAATTGAACCGCTTTGAAGGGTATTGACCAACTGATTGCATAGTATTCTAAAGTCTGTAGATCCTCACTACTTGTGGGAGAGGCTGCGATTCCGAAATGAGGTCTCCCAGCGTAGCACCCGCCATGATAAACGGCTTCACTTCCGAAAAGTGAGGCTAGAGGTGGGCAGGAGAAACATCTCTTATTTCTGCCTCAACTGAGATTTTAAGGAATATCTCCAGCTTAAAATTTAAGAGCCATTTAAAAGCGTTGTACCTATATAGCAATGTAGGATTGTTTCTTTATATTTAATAATAATATTATTCATAGGTGTGATATTTGGCATTGAGTTGTTCTGTAAGCCAGATATATTTCTGCGAAACGCTCGCAGTAAAAGGCATTTTTATTTATTTACAATACTGAAATTATGTAACTTAATTTATGTTAATTATATGTCATAATGAGAATTTGGAAAACACACAAATAAATTAAACAAAATTTAAAGCTCAATTTAGCAAAACAACATATACTGTATACAAACAAACGTTATAACAAGTGTACACATTGTCAAAAGTTGATTTAAACTGTTGGATACAACAATAAGCTGATCATTCACAGCATTTAAAAATCATAAGACCAATATTAGGGTATATTAAATAGTGTATTTAAATTTAAATTCCAGAGTATCAATAATGTGTATATCGGTTTTTAGAAAATTATTGATAAAATCCATCTGATGAGCTACAAAGTTAATTTAATAAAATAGATTATTACTCATATTGTCATTATAATTTAATGCGAATATTATTAAATGTTTAGGTGTAATGACTTACTGACCCGCCTCTCACTACTCAGAAAAAAGAGAGCTTCCGTAGTTTGATATATATGCAGCTTTCGTTTATATACATTGATGGCTACAGCTCATGACGAAGATCATGTACTTAGGTCCAGTTAGATTTTGTTAAAAAATTATTTCATATTACTTCTTAGATTTCATGACTATCATTTATTTTTTACTGCTAACACGTTTAAATCTTGAGATACCTCGGTCTCACTGTGGATAGCCATCATCAGTCCACAGATTTTGAATCAAAACTGGCAGAGCCAATAATGCAAATCGGCTAAAAAAGTAAGTCGGAGCTGTATTCCGATTGGCTGAAGTTCACCAATCATCGAGTTGGTCACCAATCATCTGACGTTCATCATCGAGCAATATGGCTCCCTTATTATAGTGCATGTTGTTCGATAATTTGATCATGCCTTTGTTGAAGTAATTTTATTATTCTTAAATAATTTTATAAAATTTGTTAAAGTAGTTTTGTTTTCTTGATTTCTGGTGTTGTTTATGTTGTAACCATTTACAGCAGAACACAGTAGCGCTAGATAATTTTACTGTATTCTGGCTTTTGTGTCTAATGTGTTAAAAACCTCGTCTGGATAATAAAAACTGCTGTTTCTGCAATAGAATTCTATCCACAAATTTATAGAATTTCATATGCTGTGGCGTATATAAATAAATTAAGATCTTAACTGGTTGCTTTTCTTTAATGTTTGTGCAGACTTGACTTTTGTGTAAATCAGGCCATGATAAATATGTTGGCCTATTAATTAACCTGCCCTATTCAAATAATTATTTGTGAAAGGAAATAAATCATTCTTAATTCTTTATAGTTTTGTTATTGTATCTCTTTAATACCCTGCCAATTCCGTGAATTTTTTCTTCAATGTAAGGAAGATAAGCCACTTTAGGCGTTAACCAATTTAATTAGGTAAGAATTTTGGTCCTCTACGAAACCCAAGTTTTGAAATCGATTTTTATAAGTTTTATTGATCTGTTTTGTTGGGATTTATTAATTTATTTAACCCTCAACGGCAATGCCATTACATTAGACAAACTTGGTAAATAATATTATACAATAACAAGTAATAATAAATCACTATTAAACACTAATACTTAGGAAATTATTACTTAAATATCAACGAAGCATACTTAGACATAAACAAATTAAATAATAAGAAAGATCAATATTTCATTAAAAACAACATGTAAACTATAAAAAAGCAAAGAAAATTGGTAAATTTAATAATCTCTATGTGATACCTGATCAATAATAATAACATTATGAGTACAATGTTCTGTGAAACAAATATGTATAATGATATATTTCATTGCAGATGAGATAAAATTTCAAATTCTAAATCTATATTGAGGAAATAACAATTTTGAAAAAAAAAGAATAGAAGAATAATAAGAAAAATCTAATTTATTCATAAACTGGATAAACAGGACCTTCAATCCAATTTTCGTATAGTGGTTTTAAAAGTACGTTTCAACGTTCCATCGATACACATAATTCAAATTTAAGGAAACTGTAATAGAATCAAGGAGTAATATTTCATTAAAGAGTATGGTGAGGAAACCCTACAATTTGGTGAAACTGGTTCTCCTCTGAGGTGGTCTGTAATCAACCATATGTTCTTAAATCTCAACGGATCCGTAGTAATTGCTTCATCGTAAATCTAATTTCTCTGTCTATTTTCTGGGTATAGAATCCTTTGTTCATACAGATTTCACGTTTATTTCTAATCACGTAAGTAGTGCATTTTCTTATAACAAAAGTAACTTTTGGGTTCACTAATATGAATTGCCATTTTTAACTGCAAAGTGTGTTATCGACAAAAAAATCCTTAATCCCACCTTGAATACAACACCATTCATTGTAACAAGAACTAAAGTATGTGCAGGATTGCACAGATGAGAAAAATGATATAATTTTTGAATTTTCTTTCGTTGATGTCATGGAATTCTGGGATTCATTAGAGTATATGAGCGAAAAGAGCTGTCTTCTTACTCATCTACGTAGATGACTTGTTTTTTTTTAATGTTCTTCAAGTTGCGATGTTCCAACTGAAATGATAGGTGTACAAGTACTAAACTATTGCTTTCATACAAAACTCCGGTCAGAGTTTGTGATCCTCTAATATTTTACGGAATTTAATTTGTATTGTTAATACTTTTTAGGTGTTTTCGTTCTTTGCCTGAAATGAAGTTTTGTTAAACTGAAAGAGCTGTTGAAATTTGTATTGGTATAAAAATCCCAAATTGGAATTTTAAGAAAATAAAAAAGTATATTTATTATATGATTAATAAATTTACTGCAGAAAGTTGTATGCAGCCAACTGTTTCTCTGTTTTAAGGAAGATGTTTAGTAAGGATAACCAGCCGAGTAATACTTAAACTGGCACAAGAGAGCGCTATTGAATATTCAACGGAATAAACTTCAGCTCTAAGGGATTGATATTAAATCTGACATCTTGCGCACCTTCATCGTGCAAATCATCCATATATTGTTGTACAACCATTAAACGCAGTAGACCTAAACAGTGTGACCAGAAGAAACAATTTTAGCTACTATTCTTTATGTATCTTAATTTCTTTTTTGTCTAGGCTGATCGCGATTACGAGCTACCAATATGAATTAGAAAGAATATTTGTACAAATTAAAATAAAACCTAATGTAGGTAAAAAGTAATCTATGCATCTTTAACTTAAAGGCCTATTATTTTTCCGTTTGTTTGCTAACAAACTTTACTAAAACATTAATGTTCCCTACATATAATTATCATTTAAAGCAATTTTTATTACAATCGTAGATATAATACTTGTGTAATATTACTTTACCTACGTTTAGCAATGGCAGGTGTCTATTATTTTTTTACTTATTGTACTCTGAAGTATCTTAAATGTTATCGAAAGTTCCAACGTTAACTGTTATCGATGACAATATTGTTGACACGATTATTCCTTCAGGAGCTATATCCTTTCTCTATATCATCAAGCCCAAGAATATTATACAAAACCAAAAAAAGGGCTCAGCCCATATAACTGCAAATATACAATGTAGGATAATCAGAAAAAAATGCAACTGTCAAAATGTGGCATTGCAATCTATGTTATAAACATTCGAAATGTTTCTTGGATTTTAGTTTTTAGATCTTTAGGTGCACACCTAACGTGTTGGCTAATTCGTGAAGATGTAAGGCGTTTTGTTTCACCAACTGAACCAAAACTACATGTCAGAATACGAAAAATACGGTCATAGTGGAACACAGTTACAGAACTAAATACGCAATAAAATTCTAAACAGCAAAGGTGACATTACAAATTCCATAATAATATCCAAGGATGGTGAAAAACACCATCTACATGATTGACATAGAAAATAACTTCTACACCGAAAATCTACAAGTTATATTTATGTTTTAAATATTATTAATTTATTCTTTGTATTGTAAGAGTCATATATATATATATATATATATATATATATATATATATATATATATATATATATATAATTATATATATATATATATATAATTCGTTATTAACAATTAAAATTCACTCTATGTACATTGTATTACCGGTTTACCGTTGAAGAGTAACAAAATAAATATAGTATAAAATTATCAAACATTAAAAAACCTGTACAGTAATGAGGAAACCATATTGATCACTGTTAAGTTGCCAATTTATTGGTTAAGTTACAGCCAACCTCATTAGTTTTCCATGACTTTTAAATGGATTCTTAAGTTCCGTCAACATTCAGTGCTATCAGAAATGTGCCTTATGTGTATCAGCACGATAGTGTCGTTATCGGAAGGTTTAAACAGAAATCTGCTTCAGTCATTGGCAGAATCAATGTTAATTATAATAAATACTATTTAATCCTTGTGAGTTCTTAGTCATTTAGGCATTTGGCTTCAGACCCACTGCCTATATACCTCTTCGATAGACCTTTAAGGGATTGCTTGAAAATTTGTGTATGTATGGTTCGAGAAAGATAAATTCAGATACTATGTTTAAACGTGTCTTTTTTATAAAAGGTAAGAAGAGTACGTCATTGAAACGAGTTGCATTGTCCGATGTAATCTATTTTCTATCAGGTTTCACTGATATTACATAAAAAACTTCAAACTACATTTGTTACTATTTGACACATAAAATTATCAGATGGTTGTAATCAGTTTGTTTACAAATTTATTTATTCCGCAATCACCTCGTTTTCATAATAATGTTATATGACATAACTAATAACAGCAATGTAAAAATGTTTGCTAACGCTCAGCCAAATCGCATGAGGTGACATGCACAGTCATGGAACTTGATGTTGCCTATATATAAATGAAGCATCATACAAAATTTAATCTCTGTAGGTTTTTTTATTTTCGAGATATCGTGCATCAGTCATAGACAGACAGACAGAGGGACAGAAAGAGAGAAGAACAGACAGAAAATAAATTTTTCTGGACCCTAATTGATAAGATTTGCGAACCCTTAGGCAATAACCTATGTGTGATGACACTTATATGACATAAAATTCATTATACGAATGCAATTATATTATTGCCTAGCGCGCAAAGTAATCCCAGGTGAAGCTTATCTTTCTAAATTTTGTCCAGAATATTTCTGTTTTTATCATTTATCAAAAGCTTACGTTTAAAAAGTCAAAAAGCTAATTGGATTTTCGAAATATTCACATACAATTTTTTTTAAATATATTTTATTTTATTTTAAGTTTTGCAAAAATGGCATGTTATGAGAATGTCAGTAAGGCTTTTGATATTATGTGAACCATTTTGCCACGGTAACGTTTTAGCGCAATTAGGATTTTCGCGTGGATTTCGAGACTACTTGACAAGCATGTATAGTTCGGGAGCCGAGAGCCAACTTGCATTTGTTGTAATAAAAAAGGGTAAAATACCAAATAATACCGTTTTTCAAGGGGCATGTTTTCTTAATTTTACGCTTTTTCCAAAATAGGCTGTTGTAGCAGCGTCAGTCAACAGCAAAATTACACTGAAAGTCGTCATTTTATTGTTCTCGAAGCTATTGTTTTCGTTGGTTTATAATTTAGCTAAATAAATATAAGTTGTGATTAAAATCATTGCTATATATCTAATCCTTTCGATACAGTCTCGTTGTGACCTTCGATAAAATTAGTGTTTCTGATTTTTCAGGAGAGGGAGGTACAGATGTCGATATTGAGTGGCACAGAGGGCAAGCCGGTGAAACCACCGAATATATTTGTCGCCAAAATTTGAAGCAGGTGGTCAACCTAAGGATCAAGTAGTTGAGGACTACGGAAATAGAAAAAGTAAAGGATAAGGTGAGTTTGGAGGCTGAATCGGAAGAGGAGGTGAGGATATTAATTTTTAATAAGGAGGTGAAGTAGGTCGGACTTTAATTGCAGTTTCCAGAGCGTATGGGGACTAAAATTATACACTTTTTCATAGAGTAAAATGTTGATAGTAATATGATGTCAGTAGAGAGAATGCTAATATAGAACAGGTTTCAGAAGAATTTCAGGAAACTAAGTATTATTGTACTTAGTCTAGAGCGATTTAATATGGCGTGGGATTTAGCAGGAGGAAAGAAGATTACGTAGTGTTTAACTTGTAAAGGAACATTATTCACGTACAGGAAGTGAGCTGGAGAGAGTTTCAGGTTGAGATAGGCGACGAACGAGCGTGAATAGTGGCAGTAACTTTGATATAAGACTTGCAATTCTTAAAGGTGATCAAAATTCATACTTTAGCCCCTAGATATATAGCAATAACCTTGTTACATATGTTCATCAGTAATTCTATTTTAAAACATCATTGCCGAAGCAATACAAAAATTAAAATATTTTCAGCATCCGCGTTGCCTTTATTATACAATGAAAATAAATACAAAGGTACTGAACTCAAACACCAAAACATTAATTTGGAATTAAAAAAAAATTAATTAGGCATAACACTACAGCTCAAGCTTGGAAAGATACAATATTGAAACTTTAGGACTATATTACTTTGTCACGGTGGCTATTATGATTGTCAGTAACAGCTGGGCACGTGCCATTTGATCGAAATCGATCTCTTTCATCCTTTGTACGACTATGACAGCGATGAATACGAGTGTGGAATGTGGAACTTCTCATTCCGCATATAGCTCTTCTTGTTCTTCACTTGTTTAAAGCCGTTATACCATAAATTCCTCTAATTTCTCTCATTTTCTACCCTTTCAACATATCTGTAACAATTTGAGTCCATTATTCCTTGATTGTCAACGTTACCAGATTTTGCGCAAATGTAGACCTCTGTTTGGCTTTAATTCGATCAGAGTTATGTTCATTGGGTGTGTGTGTGTGTGTGTGTGTGTGTGTGTGTGTGTGTGTGTGTGTGATTTATGTTTTTTTCTTTTGGTTTTCTTTATTAATGAAAACGATGCCCAATAATGGCAATTTGGAGTTTGAAAATCATTTTTGGTACCGCTCTAAACATACGCGTTGTAACATGCACACACGTCAGCTTAATACTGTTTTTATATTGCTGACTGAAAGTACTACGTAGTACACCTATTTAAATCCATTAAGAATGAGTTCAACAGAACTTGTTAAGTGAGGACGTCAGCTTAATACTGTTTTTGTATTGCTGACTGAAGGTACTACGTAGTATACCTATTTAAATCCATTAAGAATGAGTTCAACAGAACTTGTTAAGTGGGGACGTCAGCTTTAATACTGTTTTTATATTGCTGACTGAAAGTACTACGTAGTACACCTATTTAAATCCATTAAGAATGAGTTCAACAGAACTTGTTAAGTGAGGACGTCAGCTTAATACTGTTTTTATATTGCTGCTGACTGAAAGTACTACGTAGTACACCTATTTAAATCCATTAAGAATGAGTTCAACAGAACTTGTTAAGTGAGGACGTCAGCTTAATACTGTTTTTATATTGCTGACTGAAAGTACTACGTAGTTACACCTATTTAAATCCATTAAGAATGAGTTCAACAGAACTTGTTAAGTGAGGACGTCAGCTTAATACTGTTTTTATATTGCTGACTGAAAGTACTACGTAGTACACCTATTTAGATCCATTAAGAATGAGTTCAACAGAACTTGTTAAGTGGGGACGTCAGCTTAATACTGTTTTTATATTGCTGACTGAAAGTACTACGTAGTACACCTATTTAAATCCATTAAGAATGAGTTCAACAGAACTTGTTAAGTGAGGACGTCAGCTTAATACTGTTTTTATATTGCTGACTGAAAGTACTACGTAGTACACCTATTTAGATCCATTAAGAATGAGTTCAACAGAACTTGTTAAGTGGGGACGTCAGCTTAATACTGTTTTTATATTGCTGACTGAAAGTACTACGTAGTACACCTATTTAAATCCATTAAGAATGAGTTCAACAGAACTTGTTAAGTGAGGACGTCAGCTTAATACTGTTTTTATATTGCTGACTGAAAGTACTACGTAGTACACCTATTTAAATCCATTAAGAATGAGTTCAACAGAACTTGTTAAGTGGGGACGTCAGCTTAATACTGTTTTTATATTGCTGACTGAAAGTACTACGTAGTACACCTATTTAAATCCATTAAGAATGAGTTCAACAGAACTTGTTAAGTGAGGACGTCAGCTTAATACTGTTTTTATATTGCTGACTGAAAGTACTACGTAGTACACCTATTTAAATCCATTAAGAATGAGTTCAACAGAACTTGTTAAGTGGGGACGTCAGCTTAATACTGTTTTTATATTGCTGACTGACTGAAAGTACTACGTAGTACACCTATTTAAATCCATTAAGAATGAGTTCAACAGAACTTGTTAAGTGAGGACGTCAGCTTAATACTGTTTTTATATTTCTGACTGAAAGTACTACGTAGTACACCTATTTAAATCCATTAAGAATGAGTTCAACAGAACTTGTTAAGTGGGGACGTCAGCTTAATACTGTTTTTATATTGCTGACTGAAAGTACTACGTAGTACACCTATTTAAATCCATTAAGAATGAGTTCAACAGAACTTGTTAAGTGGGGACGTCAGCTTAATACTGTTTTTATATTGCTGACTGAAAGTACTACGTAGTACACCTATTTAAATCCATTAAGAATGAGTTCAACAGAACTTGTTAAGTGAGGACGTCAGCTTAATACTGTTTTTATATTGCTGACTGAAGGTACAAAGTAGTAAACCTATTTAAATCCATTAAGAATGAATTCAACAGAACTTGTTAAGTGGGGACGTCAGCTTAATACTGTTTTTATATTGCTGACTGAAGGTACTACGTAGTAAACCTATTTAAATCCATTAAGAATGAGTTCAACAGAACTTTTTAAGTGAGGATGTGAGGAAAGACGATAGAAGGATAACATTGTTTAGTGTATATTGTAGTTTAAGTAACAAGTTGGGTAAGTTTTGAGAATGTAATAACTTGTAGCGAGTTAATTTGAGAGGTGACAGAAGGAAACTTCAACGCAAACTGTTGAATAAGGTTTGATGATGGTGAAAGGCTAGAAATATGAATAGGTGCTTGAGAGCAATAAAAATACCACAACTAACATAGAATATCAATAATGACAGAATGTATGAAGAAGTGTGTTTTTGTATAGCATATGCAGAGATTCTCTGCATTAGCAACCACAGGTCATAGTTTTTTTATATTAAATGAACTAAAGAGGATAAAAATAGGACCTACTTGGCTCATTATTGAAGTTGCTTTAAATGGGTGATGGGAGAAAAGATTGAAAGTACGCGGTATTGGATAGAGATTATGTTTTCCTGTGATTGAGAGGAGGACTTGTCAGATTGTTCCAAGGAGGATTCCAAGGTTCTGTATATTGATTTTGATGCTCATTGATTAAGATATTTGGGAGACTGTTGAGTGTAAATGATGGAGTCTGATTAAGACAGCTGTGGGAAGTAGGAGACTGAGTGAAAGTATTGTAAGAATCCGGAATATGAAGGTGTTGAAGAGAGGAGCTTGTGATGCGATGCTGCCTGCTCAATGGAAAATGAGACTGAGAGGGATACAGGTGTAGTTAACTGGGTTGTGTGTTACGGTCTTGATGGCTGGTTATATTCCACGGGGCAGAGTGGGAGGAGAAATGTGAGGAGAATATGGGATTAGTGTGTGTGGGAAGACTGCTACACGATTGTGTGACTGAGACTACACGACTCACTATTTGACATTTATTTAACATTTAATTTCGTGGGATTTGGGTTCAAAGTGGAAGTGGAGTGTGTGTACATATTGCAAAGTAAGAGAGCTCAGTATATTTGCAGATGGAATGCGAGGAGTTTGAGGAATGTAGAGAAACATGAGGAACATCTTGTAAGAAAGGAATTTGCAGTGGTAGAAAAAGAGAAGCGTGGTGCATAATGGAGACATGTTCGAGCGTTTTAGGAAACCGGTAAAGAAACTGAGAAGAAAGAAGAATGGGTAAGAAGACCGAAGAAAGGCATTAGTTGTAAATTATTCAATGGAACTATTCGGTAAGGTACTAAAAAGTGGTCTTTAAATACAGACTTTGTCATTTTGATCAAGAAATATACAAAAGGGTTTAAAATCAGGGCAAGGGAAATCTAAAGTGTAAGTTTGTTTGGAGAGGACTTTTGTGAATAAATGAACGCTTTATTTTGTTCGTGTATGACTAATTTCTTTATTTGAAAAATTATTTTGAAATTAGACGAGAGCATGTCCGTAGAGAGGAAGGAGATTAAGAAGTTGAAGATAAGAAGGTATGTATGACATGTAATGATGTACACTGTGGCATTACATCGAGAGGCGTTTGTTTTGAAAGGCGGTGTGAAAATCGCAGAAAATGATCGGCTACACAACACGATTAAGACAAAAGAGAGATTAATTTACAAAAATGCCTGCTAGAAAAGATTTTTGAACATAGGCGGAGGGGGGAGGTGCGATGGAACATCATGGCATTTCAAAGACAACCGAAAACGATTGATGAAATACGTGTGTCACTTATACACATGTGGTAACTGGAGTTCCATTGTTGAGTGACTTACATGCTGAAAAAGTATGCAAGTGTGGACAGAACCAGTCTTTGAGGCTAGATACGCCTCAAAGGTACAAATTAGAGGTCATACCAATATTCCCTTAGGATGCACGATGTTGACATACTTTGTTGGTTAAATTTCACGGAATTTGGCCTTATTAAAGCATGGGTTACTTGGTGAGTCTGGGTCTATCATTTTGACCACGTAAACTCCATATTATTTTTAATTTGTGGTTTAAATAAACACCAGACGTGTAGAGGGCAAGATGTATACGGTAGATACACCGACGGTTATCCGTCCACCTCTCCCACAGATTGAGGTCAGGTGAATAAAACAGGGGTCAGTGCTGATAGTAACGGTGCAATTTTCCGTTTCTATTTTTGTTCTTATCTATCTATTTTGTTGTTAATTAGTAATGTAAAAATTGTGGAAATGTTGACAAAATTGGTATATATTTTTTACTTATTGTCAAGGGCTGGAATCATAAAGCCATTCTAGTGACTTACTAAACTAATTCATTAGTTCTTAATTATTATTACCTGCATATAACTAAGTTCGTATACACTTTTATTATGGACAGTTTATCTCTTGTAGGAAACCTGTCTTAATAATACATCGATATTTAATCGATAGCTAATTCTTTTCTCTAATGATTAATGTGACACATATAACATTTATAAAAGAAACTCCAATTTTAGAAGTGATTACTAACTAGACTATTCATTGCAAACTACGATTCTTTCCTAAAAATTCCAACGCCTGTGTTTTTTGTTCTATGTTTGAAGCCATAATAATCAGTACAAGGTGTGTATTATTAGGCATCCAAAATCTAAGCACTTGGATAGGCTTATACGAGTATGAGGACTTATTTCGCATTTATTTTAGTCACACAGATTTGCTTGAAATTATACAATCTAACATTCATATTATACAATGATATGATATATTACAATATATCACTTGGGGACCCTACAGAAAAAGGGAAGAAATATAATCCAAAGTTTCTCCATACTAGACATGTATATCACTATTATCACACTGTCAGAGAATTCTGCAGGTTAAGAAAGTTTTATAAGGGTTAAGAAATGTTACGAGTGCATTTAGATCTATTTTATACAAAATTAGATGTCTGTATAAGGCCAAACGTATTGTTATGGTTGTGCCATTTTATAACTTTATTGGGACCATAAACAATGAAAGTTTAATACAAAATTCCAAAGCCTTACCATAACAAAGTGCTTTAGAAGAGCAAACACACGATTTTTAGCCGAACTTGTGCTTGATTATCAAAGCTTTTGATCTTTATCTTAATTTCACTGGAATTTTATCTCGATACGTGTAATATTTTCTATCTTTTGTACGCGAACGTTCAAATAGACATAGTTTGTGCTACTGAAGCACCTACTGAAATATAGCGGATAAGTTTTAACTATTTTTATTATTTTTTCTAAAACATTTGTGAAACCATTAAAACATTCAAACAACGATAGGAAATACACCAACTACAACTTCATCCCTGATCATTCTATTACGGTCGAAATTGGCGTGTCATTTTGGGTAAAAAATTACTTTGGGGTCTTGCACAGGTGTACTTGCACGCATTTACGGATTGGTATTTTAAAAATAATTTTTTGACACAGACAGTCCAAATATTGTCATAGAAACTACCAACGGATATGTACAATGAATACTATACCAATGGCTGATTTTTACTGCAAATTTTTCGTGACTATGGATGAAGAAGAAAACAAAAAAGTACAAAGCACTTTTCCTATTCCAGGTGAAACAAAGTTGTGAATCAGCTGGGAGACAAACACGGCTCGTTTCCTGTTCCGTATCCGAGCCGGAAGTGAATAAAACACACAGCGCCATTTGTGTGATGTGTCTCTACCATGTCCCAGATCTGTTCCAAGTTTCCTGGAGCAAGTCTAAAACAGTTACAATAGTCCCTGAACTTAATTAATCTAGAACACATGTGTAGTTGTCCTAACACTCTGGAGATGTTCAGGCTTAGCGTGTATAGTTTAGTTGCGCTAATATGTTCTCACAAC
This sequence comes from Homalodisca vitripennis, assembly GCF_021130785.1. Classification (NCBI taxonomy): domain Eukaryota; kingdom Metazoa; phylum Arthropoda; class Insecta; order Hemiptera; family Cicadellidae; genus Homalodisca; species Homalodisca vitripennis. The sequence goes on from NC_060215.1 coordinate 40,730,544, forward strand.
TTCTAGGTAGAAACTATAAAAATTGTGTCTATTATTCCTAATCATTTATACAATACATATTAATCTAAATGCGTTAAGGATTAAACACTATTACAGTTGAAAAGAAGTGTTCCATTTCAATAAATTACAAGTAAATGATAATATATAGAATATTAACAAAGTTTTTTAAAACATGAGAACTATTGCAATTGATTTTCTTTTTTCGAGTTTTGGAATTGGCAAATGCAACATTTTTCCCAATAGCCATTTTTCTTGCTAGTTTAACGATACACTGGTTTTGCCAACAACTAACTGTTGTTGGCTAAACAGCTGCCCTACCAGCTTTTTCATTCTGATATAGAATTTATAAACAACTCTACCTCGCCAGCATCAAACATGTATAAACTGTATAGACTAGTGTACCTCACTATCTTCAATCCGTCATAGACTTCATAGAAAACCGTACCTCGCTAGCCTCAAGGCGTCCCAGCAGTACATAGGATTTCGCGGTAGTCGGAAACGAAATTTATATATGTGTGCTAAAGATTAAAAATGTAACCATAAATTTATAATCCAAAACAAATATGGTGTTTTTTTAGTCATAAGACTTCGTATTTTGGATTATGGAAATGTAAAATATACTCTACAATAATTGTAGCAGTTACTGCTGTCCATTTGTTTTATAGTAAAGTTTTAGTATTACCATTTGGCTATTTTCAAAGTTCGCATATTTTGTCAACAAATAAAATGCTTCATATTCCATTTACAAATAGCCTACTTTTATACCTTACCATAACAATATTATATACTAACATTATTTAATATCATGATTCAAATCACGCTTGAAATCATTTAATTTAATACAATAATTCAATAATTCGACTGTATTATCTGTACAAACTTTGTAACCTTTTCTGATACATCTATCAATTTATTTGAGAAGTTATTGAAAAAGTGAACATTTTTAAAGGTCTTATGTAAATGTCTTGGTTTTAAATGTTAAATACAATCAATTTTAAGAGTATTTTATTGTGTGATTCAATTGTTTTACTTAAAATTGTTAAGTTATATTTTCTAAAATAGGAGGAGGATAAATATTAATAATAACATTAATTTTAATATTGGTTAACTATGTTGCACAAATTTTATATTTTTTATATTCTCTATTTTATACATTGTAAAGACTAGTAGTAAAACAATATTTTACTTGGAATATGTTGGGATTTTTAAAATATAACAGGTTAAAATAATATGATTTAAGTTAAAATATAATAATAAGAATTACTGATAGCTGTGTTAATAAACAAGCTGTCATATATTGGGGGATTAAGCCACATAGTGATGGAAACACCAACCGTCACACCGGTAGGTAGTTGTAACTCGTCCTATATGATTTAAACTCACCGAAAAACAATAAAACAAACGCAGTAGGTGCTAAAATATGATCGGCTGACAGATCAATGTTATAGCCTGCAAATGGTGGTATCACTTTACTCCGAACTCAGCGTCACCGCGGCAGCCGCCTGGGCCGCGTTAAGTCGTAACACATTTTATGGAACCGCACCGTCGTGAGAACTGCATCCAGAGATGTGTCCAGCTCACATTTATTTGTTTGGGAACTGCCCAAGTACTCGTGCCTGTGTGTCAACAGTGGTGTCGGTCGTTACTGAACAAATAGCCTTTGTTCACGGTTTTGAGTGAAACTGTGTTTCAGGCAGCGCTGACATATCATTCAACAGCGATGACGAGTTTCTGTCGTTTAACATTCTGGGACACCGCCTATTTCGTCGACTGACTCCTATGCTGGAAGTGGGGTGAAATTGGCGAAGGATGAATGAGACTTGATTGTATGAACGATTTTTAAAGTTTGGATATGATGGTAATGTAGGCTAGTGTGAGTGTTTAAATGTTTAGAATACATTGTGACGTTTGCCATACAATGTACGATTGTTACGGACAATAAAATATTTTATTTTATATCACATCCTCGTAAGATAACACTTAAAATAGAGCATGATGTTGGGATAGTAAGGAGCTATTATTCTTCTTCTATAGGAGTTATCATTTTCTTTCAAAGATCTCAATCATTCAGACAATGGAGCCCGAGTGACCCACATAAGAGTAGACTACTGCCGGTAGAACTTTACTATTGACGAATAGGACGGATATTAATCATACGTTACAAAAATATTACTATTTTAACTCGTACGCATTTTAGTGGCATCTGACGGGAAAGCTATCATTTAATGGTAAACTTCAACTGATATAGTGGAAAAGTTAATATTTCTTATATGTTAGGGTAGATATTGTTCTGAATTTTCATTTGGTTATAATAAAAAGAACATTGCAGTAAATGATATCTATTATTACATCATGTTTTATTACATTTATAATTTGAAACGTGTTACTTAAGAAAGTATCAAAGACATAAAATAGTGAAAATACATACCAAATTTAGGTAAAAACATATTACATTAGTTTACAAAAGTAAACAATTTATCAATACAAGCAGTAAATAGTTTTTATACGTGTTAAATGTTTAAAAATGTACAATTAACTCCCATAAAAGCACATACTGAAGTGAAATATATAAAACCAAGAAATACCATCTTTCATGAAAATGTTTTACCAGTTCTTGTTGCAATTTACATTTTGTGCACCTGAGGTTTGCGGTATACGATGAGCACAATGCTGTGGGCGTTGGAGTCATCCTATAAGTACTTTAAACACTCAGTTTTGTGCCCCTGGTCACTCTGGTAAATATTGTATCAGCGCTCTTTTGTAGAGTTTTATTATGTCAGGTCTAGGGCAATCTCTTTGCCGAAGAGCAGCAGCCCTGAGCCGTTCTCTATGTGCAAGTCATAACTTCACGAGACTCTATGAACTATCGTTTGTGATTCACGTGTAAAGCGATATGCTAGTAACTTAGATTCACGATTTCAGGAAACAAATTTTTCATATTAATGTAGCTGTGGCTTAACAAGGTCAAGTACTACAACCATTAAAAAATTGGCAATGGAATGACTGAATGAATTTGCATTTACCCCGCCAATATGCAAAGGACGAAACAACAATACGTGTGACATTGTCGTCAGGAGTAGTTACTAGTTAGCTGTGTATTTTGTTTATATTATCTGTCATTTAACAAAATTTTCCTGATTCATGATGAGATTTACTTACATCATGAAAGCATAGATACTTTATTTTATCGATTATACATATAATACTAACAGTAACCAGACATATATAGAAATCGACACCACTTATATTGTGAGGTTCAAGACGGTTTATGTAAACGAAACTACATTCGCGTTGGGGAGAGGAGGGCACGAGAATACAAGAAGCGACGGGTCTTTAAGTTAGGACTTGTAATAAACCACCAAAACTTTATGGTTAAAATGGAATTAAAACAGCTTGGATTTACTGCTGACCCCACCATACCAGTTGAGGAATATCTGTATTGTTTCACCGATATTAATTTGAAATATTTACAATCCGAAACGGTTGGGAAAGTAACCTTGTCCTAAGAAATAATATTGTCAATAAAGGCATGGTTTCTTGGTTCAACACAAGGTGTGTTTATAACAATTGGCCGTGTTGCAATGACCTACTTAACGTTGGATGAACTCATATAAATGGTTTTGGTGTAGCAAGTTATTTGCAACAAAAACTGGAATAAGTTCAAAGAAACAAAGTCGTATATAACATTAGTAGATGTAAGAGTACAATAATTCAGACAAGTTAGCTCATTAACGAAAAATATTTCTATTTCCATTTGACGATATACAAAAAAATTTAGTAAATTAGTTATATATAGCACTGAATATAAAACAACTTATGCTATCACGACAGTGTATTTATAAACCCTAAGTGCAACATTCATTATAACTATGAAATATATTACATTTCATACTAAAAGAGTAGTATGTTCTCCACGAACATCAATTATTAACGCATTTAAAAATGAACTATTGTCTTCCAGAGTACATAACCAAGATCTCAAATATTTGGATGGATTACCTGACTCAATTCCGGAATGCACATGAGTACTTCCAGGCTTTACTGTTTCGTCGGGCAAAACCGGGTCACCGGACTGCACCTATTACCCGGACGTTCCCGACGACGCGGAACGCACTTTCTTCTGCTGCTCGCTTTGGGAAAGGCGCCGCTACGAGTCAACACGCACTGTTGGTACATTTTCGGTAGACTCGGACTGCCATGTGATAATGGAGGGTCAGGAAAACTGGGCTTGTTTGTCGCACTTCGTCCAGGACATCATCCGTGCAAAAAAGACTGATCTAGATCTCACGCGGTCTAAACCTCAGTTCTACGAAGGGCACATAGGCGCAAGCCCTGAGAGCTTAGGTTAAAATCAGACTTAACCTGAGTGACACACGGTTTCCGGGTTAGGGTCCTGAAGTATAGAGAATGTTTATAGTGGAAGATTATTGTCAGAGTCTCAACTACAGCCTGGCCACTTGTGTACATAAATGCATGTTCCTTCTTCTCACTAGAAAGTAACAAAAACTATAAAATATGATCTCAAATATTTATAGCATCTGGAGATCAGTCCAAATTTATTATAACATTGGAAAATGTAAGTGAATCTTCCTGGACGTGACTACCTCTAAATAACAAATTATGTTGTCAAGTCAAGTGCAAGTGGTGAGATGTTTGACTAGAGCATCAACCTACTCATTTAAAGTTTCGACAATGCCTTCAATACTGTATATGAAGTAGTTTCAGAATAGGAAACTTCTAATTTGGAAGTTGGGATAGATCTTCACCTGTTCTCAATAATAACAAAACTATTATGATAGTGTCTCAATGATCTCGGGTAGCCAAACCGTTTATCAGAAACACCATTTACTGTTTTGGAAATAAAACCGAAAAGGCAAAGATATTTGGTTCGATTATCCAAAAAATTGAGATCTATTACTATTCCTTACTCCGAAGAGATCATCACCTTCAGTCACTATATGATGGACTGCAGTGAAGAAGAGACATTAATGAAGAGTTTCAGTCCCCATTAAGTTGTGATCAGAATAGTCCAAATAAAAAAGGGGTAATGGCTCATCTATCCCGCGTCTGATGTTGGATCTCAGAATTGTTCTCTCTGACGTATACGAGTTATTACACATTATTCTAAACGCCAAAAACGTGTTAAAGGCAAATATTATGCTGAATATTCCCCAAACTTTAATATTGTTCAATACATGGCTTCACTCAACTCTGAACAACCGATCCGGATAACTTGGAGTTAAGAATAAATTAAGTCAAGATAAACGAGGTTGTACTTCTTCATGTTCATTAGTTATTTACGTAATGGAATTAAAAGGGATTAATCGTATTTCTATAATATATTAGGATGGGTTAGATATCAAAATTTATTTTTAAATTGATTTTGTGCGCGATTTATGCTGCCCATAATTTACTTTCTTTTTGAAATACTCCTTCAGTGAAGTGTCTGTAAATGTTCATGCTTTTTAATCTTAAGCAATATTTTTGTAACTAATATTTATACGCCTATTTATTAATCTTATACTTACAACTATTTTGTATAATTTTATAAAATGGTTCTGAATAGTACAGTAAAAACAACAAAGTTTAAATTTAGTATTTAGGTATAACATTGTATTAATACTCAATTAAGACAGTATTTTTTTACCTTTTGAGAATAAATTATTATTACTACTTTTAATCCCAATTTTTTGATAGCATACTTGGACTATTCCTTTTCTTACATCGTAGTTCGTAGATACGATGTGCAATTGTGCATATCGGTTAAGTGAATAGCGAAATTTACAACCCATGTAGCAGTTCCTAACATTGGCACGGTGAGGTGTTTAAAACTGAAAGAGCAATCAGCAAACCCGTACGAAACGGTCATTGTTATCCGTTACTGTCTGTTGCATTCGGCAATTCTCAGAACAATCCACACAGAAATGCAGAAAAGCCACAGCTCAGATAATGGCTGGTTGATTTCTCGCTTTTAGCACAGATTATATGCTGGCTGTTGATGTTCGTTTTGTTTATTTTCAGCATATACATAGCTAAAATGTTACGATTCATGGTGTTTCAATAATGTTCTGTACATTTCGCCTTAGTTGGTCTGCAGAACCAAACAACTTGGATATAGATTTATTGGAATAATTCTACCTACGTGAATGAGTAGATCAATGGTACTATAAAGAGGTATTGGAGAAGGAGAAAAAGAATAGTATGAATAAAATCATCATTAATGAAAGATATCAAATTGCACTGAGAGTCATAGAAATCAATAGACATTCACTCGAAACTTATTTGTATACTATATTTTAGACAAAAAAGTATTTTTCTGAAAGATTAATTAACTTTGTTATAAGACCAATCATAAATATATCTCTGATTATAGTTCATTGCACATTTACTAAAACTAGAACACTACTAGAACTAAACTAAAAAGAGTATTACATTTTAATAGAAAACGTGGCATTTGGGAGAATTTAATTTGTTACTCAAATTACGAACTGAAACAACCAATAACAGATACTGCATTAGAGATAATTTGAAACACACTGAATAATTACATGATGGTAAAAGGTAGTGATTATCGACTGTCAATCGTTTTATAAAGGAACTCTATTCGTTTAAACGAACCTGGATTTATTGTACAATACATGTAATAGAAGGGAGCTGTGATATTATTTGGAAGAGTACTAAAGATTTATTAGGATAAACTATATTATTGGTGCATTAACATTATATCTTCAGAAGAATTAAAAAACTTTACGGATCTGTGAGTGCACTGGTTCACAATAAAGTACGATATATATGAAATGTAATTTCAAAACTAATGATCAACATTTTCATAACCTGTCAAAGATTAACTTAAATACTTACTATACGTTTTATCTCAATAAAGGGTTTAAACACATTACTGTAACACATTGAAATGCTCTGAGACACCCTTTTTGTTCAGTAACAGAGCAGCAAGACGTTACCGTTTTACTTTCCAGGAAAAGTGTGCATATTATTGTATTAGTAAAAATGTATCACTCTTTTCAATTCACAAATAAAACTCCTATTTTAAAAGTAGTCATTATTAGAAAGACACATGTTTAAAGCATAGCATACATTAATTAATTACTGATCGTCAGACAGGGTTGAGCGATTGGATGACACAACACAAGATCAGGTATAACAGAAGAACTAGTAAAAACTCTATAAATCCATGACAAATTTTTATAATTTTAGTACCATATATTTTGTGCTTACGTTGCATATATTTTAATAGTTCAATGTGTACCAGGACAAAAACTTAATTTTCGATTACATAAGATATACAGGACTGTACATATGCCGTCAGATGCATATATTACGATTATTTACTTCGTAATACATGAAGTTTAGTTTCAATTCTCTTGTGGAGTGTAATCATTATCGACCCTGTTGATTAAAAAGTTTTAAAAGTATTGCTTAATCTTTACACGTATTCAAAAAGTAAGCTATGAAGCTATGTGATATTCCATACGAAGGACATGTTTTTTTCTAAACAGATTCTCTTTTTTGTACATTTCTAACTATATACCTAACAAAACGTCTGCATTCACAAATTCAATAACTTCTGAACTTTAAAATGAATTGTAGAGTCGAAAATTCTCAGTTTTAATGGTATCTCATAATAAATATCAAGGAAAATTCACTACACATTGTTATTAGGAAATTGATTATTGAAATTGTGTAACATCAAAGCGCTTTATTTAGTAACACTGTAAATATTTTCAGTGTTTCATAGGTAACTAACAGATCCAAGTGTAACAAACGTCTTAGCTACAAGTCCCGAACACTTCAACTCAGAGCAACGCTTTATCTAGTCATTCCACATCAATGACTGACTGCTCATCCGGACTTTCCACCAGACCGCCTATCTCCGAGTTTATTACCTCTTTCTTTCATAAAACTCATTCAATCAACTCTACGCGTGAGAGAATTTAAAATTAGGAATGTCTTTCTTTTCTTAATAATGTAGACCATTTATCAGGAAATGAAACGTTTTTATTTATTCGAGTTGGAGTCAGAGCTATATATATTATAATATAAATTAAAACCAAGATACAGAACTTAATAAACAAGTAGGACAATATTTCTATAGCTATAAATACTGAGAAAACATTAATATCAAACAAAATACGTTACAAACTTATATATATATGGTCAGTTAAACAGTCAAATTTATCAATTAAAATGATTTATTACACTATATAATAATGTAAAATATCGCTCATTAAACTAGTCACCTACCCACATGCACCCCACTGGTCCCACCAACCACCACCGATACACAGCTCTCGATATTTCAATTGTCAGGGAGTGAGTTTCAATCGCCAAGTTTGGAATATTTGTGAACCTATTGAAACATGACAGGTGGACGTGAATATGCAGTAGAGAAGCTCCTCTGCGTGAAGGTCGACCACATATATCTAATATGAAGCTAAAATTATCGGACAGGTAAATATGGGGCTTAAATTGATGATTGAGGATACATTTGTGAGAGAAGGATAATCACGCTGTTGGATTTTAAGAAAAGAGAGTAAATGGAAATAAGGAGGAACGTATTCAACACGCCCAAGATTGTTAATAAATCTGATACAATAACTTTGTGCTTACTGAAACCTGTCCGACAGCTCAACAGACACGTCATTCATCACTATGTCACATTAATTAAAGTGAGGGAACACAAGAGTTTTAACTAGCATAACTTGGACGTTAAGTGGCAGGTGTAGATCAAAACGTCTTAAACTGTGAGTGCTGCCAAAAACTATGTTGCAAGTTACAGTTACTTGATCAGTCCATTTTTTAATTTCTGTTCGTATTTAGTCCGAGATTTTTTATTTTTTATTGGCATTCGAGTTCGTTATTGTTTAGTATAGGTTTTGGTACATAGCATAAAAGATTGTTGAGTCTTGTGTTACCTATAAGGATGGTTTTTAGTTTTGCTTTCATTTAGCTGCATCCAGCTGTTTTGGCCAAGAAATAATTAATTCAATAGTTGAGCGCAAGTCTTTTTCGTCAGGTTCAATGTGTCTCTACACTAAACCGTCGGCATATAATTAAACATTTTAATATCTAATTAGTAGTCACGATATGTATTTCAAGTGGAAAAAGAAGGGGATCCAGAACATAACCCTTGTGAGACGCTTTATCTTAGTTATCTACATTACAGTATTGATAAAATACTGCTTACTTAATATTTATTAATATGTATAGTTAAAAGTATGTTTTAACTAACAACTAAATACATTCCTATGCTCTAAAAGTAATTAATTACAGATAATACTGAAATAAGAAGTTACTTTTATGTCAGTCAGGACACCTCTTTTTATATACAAAGATTAGTGGAAACCACTTCAAGCTTGTCGGCCAATCTTCATTCGTTGTACAATCTCAAATTCGTGCATTAACTCTGAATAAATTATTTACAAAAACGGTTAATTACTGTTCACGTTTTAAGTTCGTTAGCCCACAAAGATTTAAATTTTTACAAAATCTATTGTTACATTAAGATTCTAAAAATCGTATAATTAGGTATGCTATATAAATTTGTCAATATTTACAATTTTTGTGAGTTTCTGAAAAACTTGTGAATTTCTATCGACATAAAAATTTCAATTATAAACCGTTTTAAGGAATAATTTCTGATTTTTAGTTTAGAATATGGGTCATATCCCCTGTGAAGTCAGTTCAAATTCTAGGATTAACCAAATTTTGAAGTTACGTTTGCCACGGTGATCAGTACGCCAAGAGACAAAAAGACTTCCTGAAAATTTAAGAGAGTTTGAACTTTAATACCATTTTATAAATAAACCGACAGTTAATATTTGTATCATGTGGTAGCCTGAATTTTTACTTTAAATATAAAAATATATACTATTTTACAGTACACCTTTTAGTTTGTCCTAATATCTGCAAAGGAAAAAATTATGAAAATAAAAGAAATATTTATTTTGAGATCCTGTTGTGGCCTAAAACAAGGCATAAGGTTAAAATTTAATTGACTTTATAGATAATACAATTCCTGAGTAAAATATTGAACTAAAATATTTTTAGTTTGGTCACAATCTTGCTATAAATAAAATATTACGCTCCAAACCTTCATCGCCGTCTTTTTAAAGATTTGGCGGAGTTATATTTCTTCTTGTTTCATAACACTACATTATACGTGATTACAGAAATGCACATGCTACAGACGTGTGTAGTTACTATTTCAATTTTCTTAGCAATTTTAAATTTTAGCCAGTTATTAATTGTGAATAATTTCTGAACATTTATAAAATCCTCTTGAAATGAATGGATGTAGCTTCTTCTAATTTCGGGCCCATTTGCAATGGCTAAATACTTTAGGGTCTCAATTCATCTTTTAAGTTTTCAATAGAAATAAATCGTATTGTCTACACTTCCCATAGAAAATTTGGACCTTTGACGATATTTTTTGACCAGTGAGTAAGTAATGAGTATCAGATATGTCATCGCTTTTCAAAATTGCTGAACTAAAAATTTCGGTGAAAAATGTATTCCCATAAATATAACTTATAATCAGTCAAATATAATTAGTCTTAAATTTCATATTAGAGTAGTATAATAGATTAACCAAGAAATGTTTAAAGAAATTACTACATTTTTAGATGGTGAAATTTAGTTAGAATGTCACGCATGGAACGCACATTCCAAAATTGGCTCTTAAAACTGGTTTGATATAATCTCGCATATATTTCAGAATATAAATTGGCTTTATGTTTACTTTTGAAATGTGAAAATCTCAATCCTTCTGTGCCTCACATTGTTAAAGTCTTGTGCTTAATTCTGGAGCTAACAATTCTTGGATTAATTTGCATCTAGCTATAGGGAATTTATAGCTCGGAAGGGTTAACCTGAAGACCATGATTAGGCATAAAAGAGAAGTATGATACTTTCTAATACACTTTGACAAAAGCCTTATGAATGAAAGATGGTTAGAGGTTAAAAAGTTTAGCTACATATTCAGAGCGTTGAAGTCTAACAATCTTAATTATTTATATAACATTAAAATTAACTTAATTAGGTTTTACGTGTAAAAATGACTTTTTAATTAATAATACAGTAATTATTGAATGGTTTAGATCAAAACTCGTACACTACCGTTATATTTCAACGGTAATATATATAATAATATATATATATTATTAATATATATATATATATATATATATATATATATATATATATATATATATATATATATATATATATATATTAACTAAACAATTTTTTATACAAGTGTTCAATCTTTCCTGAATGTTTTGACGTAAAACAGAAATTTATTAGTTAGATAGTAATTAGAATAGTTAGGAAAAAATTTGAATTCCTAACTATTGAAGGATGTAAACCTTCTCACATCCAAGTACCATTATGCGTAAAAAATCATATTTTCATTCTCAGGCTTGTTTATTTTAATTATAAAGTATGGTAGTATTTCAGTTGAAATTGGTTACAAAGGTATGAACTGACCCACGAAAAGAATTTTGGTCTTAAAGTTTGGTTTCATCATCTTCTCTAAAACTAATGTTTTTTCAATGTTTGCTCTGATTTATGACATTTTCCATGCCAATAAAACGCAAAGTGTTATTGCAGAACTTTCTGACGATGTTTGTGAGAGAAATGTTTGTCACAGCAGTGTTATCCGTGTCGACAAACATTTACCTCCATCCTCGTACGGTCGTAAAGCTCCTCAGTAAGTGCCCGGCTAAGTGCTGATGTTGGATGTTAAGTGGCTTTGTCACCAGGGATCACTCCGACTTCGAGAACTTATCCCCTCCCTACACAGGGTTCCATATATCTCTAGGGACAAGGGCCGGGATTCCTTCTCCGCTACCATCATCATGCTTCACTGTTTTTTAAAACTGCTAAACGCCGTATAAGCAATCTAGTAACAGAAAACCATGATGATATGGTGGTGAAAAAATTGTCAGCTGGATTAATATTTATAAAGTTACAGAGGAAAGCCTCTGTCTGTATGGTATGTGTATATAACTTTCCTGAAGACTGGAAGATTTTTTCAAACCAAAAGGCGTTTAAAGTGAAATGTTTAGGCCATTTTGTAATCAAACACAATGAAAATGGCTGACAACAGATATATGAATATTTTCCAGCATGTACATGAATGCATACTCGCTGTTTTAGTTGAATATTAATTAAGGAAATTTAATACTTATGTACAAATACATCCATTATATAATACAAAAATTTTGTATATTGTACCTTTCCTTCATTCGTTTGGTATAGACATAATTTCGTAATGCCCAAATTTTAAATTTAAATACAGCAATTCCTCGTAAAATAAATCAAATTGCAATTTTCTCAAATTTTCAATTTTTCTAATATGTTAGCATTTATAGAACCATTTTAACAAAATAGACTACATATTATGAAATTTCGGTACTAGAGACTTAATACCAGGATACTTCTTGCGGTTGTTTGCTTTTTTAAAATTCTTTACTATGTTTTAATAAATATGCCACAAATGGATTTAAAAACTTCAGTTGAATCGTTCAAATCGGTTTTTGGATATGTTAGTGTTTTTTTTATTTTTTTTATTTAAAATTCACATTCTTTTAGTACAACTTCTTTAAATACAAATTGTGCTACTGGGTCATGCGACCTTGCCTTAAAAACTAGTTTGGTGTTTGCTTTGATATTCATTCCTAAATGTAATGACAAAATCTTACTTTAACCTCCAAAATAGATGGTACGCATGGAAAACCATTATACCAGATGGTTATAGATGATTTGCAGGCTTTTTAACTTACAATAAGTGCACAGAATAGTATACTTTAGAATTAGTACTATTATTGTGTAAACATAATTAGTTTGTCGTATGGGTGACCACGTACAATACTAGGTTCAGTTTTAATCTATTCATTAGTTTTTGATCGTCGAAACCCGTTACTGCATTCACCAAAACAGTGTTAATGTAAAGCATCATCCATACATACTTATATACTTCTTCTACTTACCATGTTTATTTATTTAATATATACGGCAAAACACCATTTCACATCTGCATCATAAATAGTCTAACCAAGAAGACTCATGTTTATATAAAGTGATGATAGGTTTGTGTCAAGCCATTTAAATTCAAACCACAAGTTATTACAAGGTTTCTACACAAATAAAGATATTTCACAATTGTTTTTGTGACAATGAGGCACTTCAGTTGGTGTACCATAAAAAGCCCTTCCTGAGTTCTACTCAAATCCAAGATGGCGAGTATTCCAAGATGGCCGCCGTTGTTGTCATCCTAAAGGTTGCGCTCTACCTTACAGACCCCGTACCATACGCGAATATGATAAATGTTCGACTTTTATAGATGCGTATCCAGAATTTTGCCTCATCCTGTAATTACATACCATTTCATTTCTGGCAGCATTTCCTTTTATTTATTAAAATAAAGACATAATATTATTATTTTAACCGAATATCGACACACCATTAATAGCATTCATATTCTTTTCTAAAACTATTCCAAAGAACCTATTTCCGGATCTAAAGGGGTTTTTGGAAATTTATTCACTAACACAATACACAACTTTAAATCTATTGAAATGGATATAGAATACCGAGATATCTTTGTACACGTCAACTCTCTTGTGCTCTCATTCATTCGCTGGTTTAAAGTTTAAAGTGATAGCACACCCATTATCTGTTTCATCGCGAGAATACATTATTGCATCTACTTTTGCGAGTACTACCTCTGCTGTATCAGACATTACACAGATTAACAAGCATGAATTTGAATGAGGCGTTGAAGGTAATGTAATTGAATGGATATAGCGACGCAGCGTGCGCAGGAATGAGAAAAGGTCAAAGGCCATCCAACACCATACATGTTAACCTTACTCTGCACACATTACTAACAAAATATTTATACCTGTTATCCTATAGACCAGTTATTTATAGATTTTATTTGTCACACAAGAACTGTTATATGCCTTGATCGAAATTTGTTCATCAGAGTACCCTTATTAAATTGATTTCATTTTCGAAAATATCCTTTTCTTTAAAATAAAAGTTATAAAAGGAGACAGAACTGTAACTCTAGCACCTTCAATCGATTGGATGTCAGTTAAAATTTGAAATTTTCACAACTAAAGATGTAATTATTTATTGATACTGTTATTTTTGGAACACAAATTATGTAAATATCACCTTTTTCTCAAAGGTTAAATTTAGTTACATATCGAGTCAAATTTCATTTTATTTAAGTACATTACCTTCACCGTTGTTTGCATTAAAGTTCATGCTCATATAGTTCTCTACCAACACTCATAACATTTCATTGAATCAATACTGAATAATAAACCTTAAAATAATGACTATTAATTTTATTTTCAAAGTATATTTTTTAAGTTTTAGTAAAAAAATGTGTATAATAGGTTGATTAAACGTTTACTGAGAATTGTATCCACTTGATGTCTGTATAAAGTGAGAAATACCTGTACTTCAAAGAGTGGATGGGATATTGGGTGGTTTCCATCTTTTATCGTCTAACAAGCGGATGCAGGTGTTGTGGTTTACATTATGGAAAATGGCAAATGTATAATCGATAATTAAAGCATTTTATTTTGGATATGGAGTTTATGATAGATTTTAGAACTTTTAAAGTACACACACATCACGTTATTTAAATTATAAAACTCTCAGAATTCTCTTTCCCAAATTAGACCACCAGGTTGGACTTACTTGAAGTATTAAAATAAGGTATAAAGTATTACAAAGATAAAATATTTAGGCGATTAATGTTTAAAAATATACCAGGTGTCTTAAAAGTCCCACCCCCTCTTAATTTTCTTTTTTTGGGGGAGTAAGTAAAAATTTGTAAATAGGAACCCCTCAATATATACAGCAAGTGACACCTCATTTTGAAGACAAATCAAACATTTACTCTCTACGTTTTTTAAGAACTTATGACACCGAATCATAAAACACGTCATTACAAGTAAGTTGGTCATATAAACATACCCTCAAGAAAATCACTTAATCTCTTAGTTTCTAGGGGGGTTGGAACTTTTTAAGATACCCGGTATAAAGGTATAGTCAAAAATATATTTTAATCTCCTATACAAATATACAAATATTGCGAGTACACTGCACATTGTTAATTTAATTGCATTTTATTGAAGCAAAATCACTCGTTTTAATTATCTTTAATACTAATTTTTATTCGAATTAATATTTTATCCTTATCGCAACATTTTAACATTATCGTAGGGAACATTATATTTTGAAATCCAACCAAATATTCAAATAGTGACCCCACTTAAGAGGGAATGCAGTCTTTTGTTTTTCTGCAAACAGAAATATTATTACATCGATCTCGACAGCAGGCACCCCTACCCCCCAACCTCACCCATCCAGAACATCTTATCACTCCGCAAGCAGCGCAAAGGTCATTTTAGGACTTTTTGGGAAATTCTAAGCTACTTGTCCTAAGAGTAAAGTATTCCATAAAAATATGGGCACTTAAAGCAGAATAACTCTTACAAAATAACATTTCTAGACAAACAGTTATTTTTAGCAAATAATCAACAAATACGTGTGGTTACTTAATTTTAAGTGAAATCCACTGTTTAAATTAGTCAAATATAATCATTTTCAACCAAAATTGTAGAATTTTTAAAATAGAGTAATTGATGAAGGTTATTAAAAAATAACACACTTTTATTTGTTGAACGATAAAAAATAAAAACGTATTAGTTTTAACATCATATTTCCTTTGAGATCTTTGCAAACTTTTAGTATAGGGTGAAGGTTTTGTGGAATTTGAAATTAAAAAATTTTAAGGCCACCATTTTAGATTTTGTATGAAAACCCGTTTTATTGTTTTGATATTTCTTGTTATTATAAGTCGGTATCAAAATTTTATTTTTGGCTTGCACGAGATTAAGAATATTTTTGGCTTAGAAGAATATTACAATAAAACATCTTTCTAAAACACACATAGACAGAAAATTTAATTATTTTAAGACGTTCATTCATAAGAACTATGTTTTTCCCTCAAAGTTAGACACATTTTTTCTAATTTTACGGGTTGCTTTGGAATCATCCTGTTTATGTAAAATTTCCAGTTAATATGTGTGGTTAAAATAAATAACGTAGAGTATATCTTATAACAATTAGCAAATGCCAGCCAGCTAAAATTAACCAATGTTATAAATTGTAAAGCATTTTATAATGCGAACTTTGGAAGCAAGCATTTTTGATGTTTTAAACACTAACACACTTTGTGATTTAAAAATAGTTTAATATGTAGACTTTATATATTTAATTCAATTAATAAATAAAACTTTAACAAAGTAAAATTTAAAATTAATTGGAGTTAAACAAAAACTAGTTATTATTGGAATAGCTCTAATATTTTTAAACAATAACATATGATTGTAATAATATTTATTTATATAACAGTGGTCATAATTTTATCCAAAAACAAAAATTAAACTATTTTGGTTAATTTTGTGCAACAAAAATCTTTCAATTTCCTAAATGGAATTTCTGTAGTAAAATCAAATCGTGTATAGGTATACAGTTGCTTTTATATTATTTAATGTTGTAATATAGTCTATTTAATCATAATTTATATTTTTAGTGTGTTGGTAAATCAACTAATATTACATAATACAATTTTAACATTTATGTATAGAGTATTGCTAGAAGTAAGGCCTTAAAAGTAGGTTTTATAAGGGTTTACGCTCAATTAATTTCTTTAATTGCTAATAAAAATCATTCACTCATGTTTAAAGGCCATTTCATTGAATGTTGATTTTATTGTTCTATTTACTAAAGGGATAGCCATTACAGTTCAACGCTAACATAAATGTGATGTGTATTTTTATTACCTTGCCTGCACCTAAGTTCATACAAAATATGAATCATTATGTAGTTATAGTTGTAACTTTAAACTAAACACAAAGTATTAACTTTTAATTTAAACCGGAGTGGAGTTCCAATATATTTTTAAGCAGTATGACATATGCATATTCTAATTTTACATAAATATTACAATTCTTTCTACCTAAAGCTATGTCTAAATAGCATAATCTGGTGTGCGGACAATTGAGAAAAAGATAAAAATTTACACTACTTACACAATTTTTACACAGCTATTATTTTACAAATGTAATAAAGTTGTATTTTTATTTATTTTTATATACAGACAGGTGTACGTTAACTACAGTGCGATGAGACATAATGTTTCTTGTATCTTGTTTACGCGTTTTTCTAAAAGAAGAATTTATAGTACTGTCAATTGGTCGTAATTTAAGATATTTTACATTTAATTGAAACAAGTGAAAGACAAGACCAGACGACACGTTTCAGCGATATTAGTCACAACCGGTGCAGCCATTTCACTGAAATAAGTTCCCCACTATATCAGTGTAAGTAACTAACTGCATGTGAGTCAGGAGCAGTGTCAGTGTTGGCATGATACAGACAACAAACCTACTGTACGTGAGCGAGAAACTAAACTCAGTTATCGAGTTCCGAACTCTATTTGGCGACCGAACTTTTAATCATGTTCACCTTCGCAGCTTTTTGGAACTTTTCCACTTTTACAAATTGGTTCCTTATTTATAGCTAGAGCCTAGGACTTTAATGTGTTTGTCAAAGTAGGCGTCATATTGTTGTTATCTTACCTATAACAGGAACTGCTATGACTAAAAGAAAAACTTGTACTACCATATGAATATGTTACAGTAGTAATATTCTTTCTATAAAATTTAAAAAAAAATTGATCTATCAGAAACTATATTTGCATATTGAGCAAACTACTTAATTCAACTATAACATATATGCGTTTATATAAAAAAGCTGATATATTTTACAGGGTGACAAAACTCAGCACTAGCGAAAAACCATATTCCCGGATTAGTATCCAACTTTAATATTACATTCAGACATAGTCATAGTCATAATTTCTTTATTTGTACAAGAGTACAGAGGCGAAATTAGGTTCAGGCGACTGTTTATTATTTTAATCCGTATTAAATCCCGAAAAACATGCGGTCCCTAAACCCATACTTACCAATCCTAAACATACTGTCACACCGGAAGTACAAATACAATGAGGGGTTTCTCTACTTCTCCTCCTAAGTGAACAACATCACGTGGTTTGTACAGCTAATTACTATCGGGGTTGGGATTGTCTGATAGAATCAATTTGCCCAAGGCACTAGATGCATATTCTATGTAAGATCCCTTTTGTGTTACAGTTTGAGATACCTAGCAAATAGAAAAGACGACGAGTCGGATCAGTATGAGAAAAAAAAATAATTATAGAATTCATTCTAATATGGAATGAATTTTGAAGTTTCTTTAGTACAACACGGTTCCAGTGTATTTCTCAAGTACAGGTATAAATCTTGCACAGATCGGTAAGTGTGTAGGATTTAAGAACGTACTCTGCGTACTTGGTCTTGAGATTCCAAATTAAAATTTGAATTAATTCGGGGAAAAGCAGGACATATTGAAAATATAAACAGGTTTATTTATTACAGCCAGAGATATCAAATCAAATACACTTACTTCATGAATCCAAACATGTTCTTAGTTCTAAATTAATCTGTTAGTTCTAAAACTAAAACATTGTAATATCCAGGGCACGAATTGTAAAAATCGTGTGTAATATACTTTTTCTTGTGATGTTTTGAAAGATAAACTAGGATATGTACCTCCAGACATTTTCTCCCGTGATCTGTAAATGCAACTATTAAAGATTCCAAGAGCTCAACAATTACAAACATTTTCTCAAATTTTTTTGAAAAAAAACTGTAAATACTATTAAATATATAGTATAAATGATATATTTATATGGTATTAAAACCAGCCTTTCCACTTTTAACTAAACTAAACGAACAAATTTTAATTAATGTCCATAATATTTATGTTTAAATAAGGGGGTAAATATTCTTTTTTAAAGTGTTTTATTATATCAAATTAGATAATATTTTTTTTTTCTTTTTTCTGTTCCCCAATCTTGACCCAATTTCCGTTTTTTTATTGTTTTCTTTTTCGTTCGAGGAATTTTGTATTATATTTTTATTTACATGTTGCACTACTTTATATAATATTAATTCTACTATATTTGGTGGTATTTACGTAATAGCATTAAAACTAGTGTATTAAATAGCAATCTATAACTTTAATCAAATTACTAAATAATCAATGTTTTTTTTTCTGTTCCCCA
Source organism: Homalodisca vitripennis (assembly GCF_021130785.1). Lineage (NCBI taxonomy): Eukaryota > Metazoa > Arthropoda > Insecta > Hemiptera > Cicadellidae > Homalodisca > Homalodisca vitripennis. The sequence goes on from NC_060215.1 coordinate 40,749,781, forward strand.
ATCTTGACCCAATTTTCCGTTTTTTTATTGTTTTCTTTTTCGTTCGAGGAATTTTGTATTATATTTTTATTTACATGTAGCACTACTTTATATAATATTAATTCTACTATATTTGGTGGTATTTACGTAATAGCATTAAAACTAGTGTATTAAATAGCAAACTATAACTGTAATCAATTTACTAAACTAAACTAAAATCCATAAATAAAATGTACACATTGTCTCGTACCCTCTCATGGATGTATATGCTAATTTAATAAAATAATAAAGTGATAACGTAACAAATAAGCTTAATTTTACTTTAAATTACTTAGTAAATACACACACGTATACACCCTGTACATTTACAATAAGTAAATTGAAAACATTTTTAAGTGATCTTTGTCAGGAGACCTTTAAAATGAGGTACCATACGTCCCACCTTAACATTTCAAAATGTCCCAAAAACATCCCACAACCCAATAAAACCTTAGATTTTTGTGGGGTAAAAAATAATTTTTTCGAATTATTTGCCCACAAAATAGGGGGGGGGAGTACAGATTGAACGGAGTTTTAATCTTCGCTTGTTATACCGCCTACAATCAGTGGCTCAGATGGTGTTTTTCATATATATATATATATATATATATATATATATACGTAAATTATCTTGTGAGAAAAGTAAAGAGTATGCAATTGTAAAGGTGTTCATAATATTAATAATTTCTATGTTTAGTGAGTATTACAAAATACGAATTCGATTTATACTAAACAAAGGTGTTTAAGTTATAATACTACAATTACTTTAACATTTATACTAAGAAATGTGTTTCATTTCTGACAGAAAATGTTTTAAAAGGACTGCAGATTGCCACGGAAAAACAGTTTCAAATTGAAGAAGATTCAAATCAAGATACTCAAAGAATTCTCAGTTGAAGGTTTCTGGAATGGAAACTATTTCAATTGCGACTAAGCAGGACAAAACTCTATTGTATCGGACCTCAGGGTGGCTCTCTAGTACTCTTTTATTCTATTTTCTCTCTCGACCTTACAGGGTCGGCGTAAACGTTACGGTTACGGTTCTACGTTACTTTTATAGAAGCAACTCTTCATGGTTGTACTTTTCGAGTTGTAATCACAGAGTTTCTATATTATTTTTTATAAAATTAGGCCCCCATACATTAATATTCTTAGTTTTTCCTCTAGCATTTTTCACATTTTGTTTAATTTATGTTTTAATGAGAGTAACAAGAATAAGTGCAATGCGACTTTAGTCTTTGCAAGTAACACGCTTATGGGATCTAATTTGGCTTAGCTATGTGCAGACCTGTTGATTAAATTGTAAAACCCCTATCTTAAAAAACTACGGTTTTAGAACTTTTTTGTATTTCTGCCACCAACATGGAATGGTTATTAATACTACTGGTATATACGTCACCGGAATCGGATTTATTAAATGCCATTTTTATCATATTTGCAATACTCTACAGGAAGATATGAGTTATATAACTTTCTTTACAAGAAGTGATTTAGCCACAGAATTCAAAGTGACCTTTTCATTACACAAGTTTAAAATCATGCCTCCCTTATTTCTCTATAGTAAAACATCAGTTTTGTTATTTCAAAAACCTGACTTGAAGCATTACTATTAAATCGAAAGACTTGAATCACAAAAAGTAACTTCAATAGTAAATGTAATGTATAAACTTGTGCTTCTAATGAATAGGACAAAGGAAACTTATTGCTTACTTTAAATTCAGAATCTACAGTTTTAACATTCTACTACATTTTTTCTGTGTTGACGCAAGAAAAAAATATCAACAAGGAAAAAAAGATCGAGAAAATGTAGGAGAATAAGAACTAGAGACTAAAATGGTTTCTATGGAGCTTCAAAAGTTTAAATTCAATAACCGCTGTTTCTTCCGGCTAAAAAAAGAAATTGATCTGGCCCAAACTATCTCTGGGGGCTGTCTCTTTATCGGTGAAAATCTTGAATGAATATTTCAATCAGCATCTTCCATTAAAATATGATAACTATCGTTTTAAAATGTTTGAATTCGTGCTAATTTTCTAAAGTAATTCTTGTAGTATTTATTGCTACAACAGCAATCGAACTCTTCGTTTTTATGTAATTACAGTTGAAGTATTAATGCCATATTTTATAAGCAATTAAGAGGATGTTGTTCCACTTTAGTTTAAAAATATATTGTAACTGATGTGAATGTTTTATTGAAATACACGCCGAACAGAACGTAAAAAAATATTTATCTCAAGAAAGAACTTTTACAAATGAATAAAAAAAATTAAATATACTTTTTATTCAAACACACTAAATTTATCATTCGTGATACTGTATACTGGACGTAACATGAAACTGCGTATATAAGAAATTATTACCTCGCATCTTTCTGTTGAAAGTTAAATCAGTAGAACGTTATATATGAAGATTTATTATCATTTGAGGATCAGGTATCATGCGCTCACGACTCCTTGGAAGTTTTAATGAAAAAGTAAATCTTACCAACGGTTCTGAATTAGCCCATTAATCTTCTTCCAACCGTAAAAGGTACTTTGGGATATCCAACTTGTTAATCTTGTAATATCTTGTTAAGCGTTCAATCTGTATGAAGTATATTGTTGATCAATTGAATAATACACAAACACCAGTATCGTGCTGCACATGAAGTATTACAGTATTTTTTACACAACATCCGTATCCACTACGGATTTCTATCCGCAAACGGATACGGACTCCGTTACGATGCGTCCAATGATTATGTACGGAAAACATAATAATACAGATAAATTTTCCTAGATTATAGGTTTAATTTTCTTATTTTTAAATTTTGAGCAAACATGGGCTATATATTCGTTCCGTTCCATATCCTTTTCTATTCAGTTTACTGACGGTGATCACCTCCCGGAGCGATAAGTCTACAGTTATTTCCATCTTAATGGGTGATATATTTAAGAAATACAATAAGAACTAAGATAGCAATTACATTCTGTAATTAAATTTTAATCATCATATAAATGCTGTATTTGGTTGTATTGGTTACAAAAACTATACTCATTCAATGCTACGGATTGAGGTACAACAGCAATCAGACAGCAATCGGACTACCCTCTGTGAGTGAGAGGCTTAGTTAGTTCAGGTAAATATAGTAAATTTTGATCGGTAAAGTTAAAGTTACGAGGCGCAGCCCAAGGGTCAGATCTCGGAATAAAATGAATTATTCAAATCAGCAGACCTCTTCCGTATGAGTAATAACTAATACAACAAAAAATACCAAACTCATCAAATATCTTTAGCGTGATACCTACAAAAAAAGTGATGACTTTCATTGTCTGCAAGATGAAAGGAAACTCTTTTGTCAGTTAACATCACCTGGACCAATAAACACAAGTTAACCAATAACCTCATAATGAACTCATCAGTTTCGTCCATCTCGCAATTTGAGCTTCGGTTGATACTTTTTTGGTTCTTTACGGCGAGTTCAACCGATAGGATAGATATTTGTTCCATCATGGTTAAAATCAATTTTTAATGGTTTGATGAACTTCAATGAAGGATATGATATACCCACAATATCAGGGTTTAACGCAAATATTTTTAATCGTAAGATTGATATACTTTTGGGAGCGGAGTATTTTACTAATCGAGAGGATATACAAATGGCATATGTGACAACTCCGTAATCAATATTGAATTATAAAATCGAGGAAAAGTACTCACGGAATTATTTAATATATTTTTAGAAGCAGTAATCCAGTTCACATTTACACGGTATCTGCAGCTAGAGAAAAGCTTCTGAGACCACTCGGAGGTTTTATGAGTGAAACGCTTCCTCTTGAGATAAGATATAAAATTGGCTGAAAACTACTTAGAATGGGTGAAACATTAACCCTATTTACTGCTATTCATAGATATGTTGTTGGCTATGAATAAAATAATCGCTAAACTGCAGCAACATATAGCATATAGTATATGCAGCTATAGTAGGATTACTATAGCAAAAGCATTTTAGTGCAGTTACAAAATGAAAGATGATGTCAAAAACCAGATTATCCCCCAGATGGAAATTTAAAGTATTAAAATTTAGAATAAGTCTTTTTCCAACTAATACAACAGGTAGGAGTACACCAGATCACGTGTTATGTAATGGGCTTCGCTTAGGCTTAATCAAAAATTTCAAGTATACTGTTCATTTCATTATTGACAGATAGAACGGCTGAAGAAAATTTACATCCCCTGGCAAAAAAAGAGAAATTGTGTCAGCCTACTGAGTGATTGGCTTCAACGACAATTAGCCAAAATCCATGCAAAATCTTAGTCACTCATTCTTCTCTATGTAGAAGTGAAGTTTCATGCCAAATTTCCAGTCCATAGATGACATTTTTCTCGAGACATTTTGCCAAATGATACATTCAAATCTTTTATTAAATTGCGGTTAATACCAGTGTTTAAATAGCATAATTCTATAACAAAGTCACCATAAAATGATGTTGCATGTGTTGGAATAATTAAGTTCCATATGTTAATATATGTTTCTTTTACTGTATGAATACAAATTACTTGGTATAATCGCTTATGAGTATACTGAGTGTGTTTAAAAATTAATTTATTCCGCCATTTTCTCGTTGCCATCATGGTTACTCATAAGGTCAATGTACAGATATTTGCCAACGCTCATTTAAATTTCATAGAGTGACATGCGCCATAATCGAACGCAGTGTTCCTGAGTATTAATAAATGAACCTTTACGGATAAATTTCAAGTCTATATATCAGTTTTCCAGATATCGTGCGGACAGACAGACGGACAGAAATGAGGTTTGTCCAGCCCCTCGAGTGATACGCTTACCTAAGGCTCAGCCAATTAACGTGATTTCATGAAAACGGTGACCCGTTCTCTTCGTTAACTAGCGTAACACCTCCAGGGACGAATTTGAAGTGATGATATTTTTGAGATCCAAAGATTTCGATGTCAGGAGATTATAGTGAATGATTTAATTAATTTACAAATTTAAAAATAGAATCTATTATTTCTTGCACTGGAATAAATCCTACAATTAATGGAGAAAGAAACATCCATTCCAGTCATAGCCTGGATAAATAAAAGCGTCCATAGTGATGGTGTTATTTTGAAACAGAGTTTCAAAATAAATTTAAAGGACATAGTACGGTGGAGAGAAGTAACTGTGAGGGAACTAAAAAAATATTGACTCTAAATAGACTGTACCTAAAGTAGCTATGACGGGAAGGGTTTGATCCCTTGTGAATATTGAGTTAAGCTCCAATTCACCTTTCTCTTAGTGCAGCGTCTGGGATCTGATGCCGTTACAGACTTTATGTGTAGAAAACTCGCTTGCTCCACCGTGCTTAGAGATCGTGTCTATCATATCGTAGTGCACTTGATTGTGCATCTGATGATACAAGAGTGCAATGAGAATACCTCTTCGCCTATATTACACTATATATTGTGGTCTAAATGTCTCTGATGTCGAAACGAGTTAATGACTTCATTTTGAGCTTCTTCGTCGACGATCTTTTTTTATCTCTTCAGACAGACATGACTCCAGATTTCAGGAGTCAGGTCTGTAACAGCTTCAGATCCCATACGCTGCATAGTGCAGCGTAAAGCACCAGATAAGGGTGAATTGGAGCTTACCTCAATATTCACACAGAATTTACCCACATACTCTCTTGGAAAACCTTTATATAGAATATTTTAAGATAAAATATATATTTTGAGACAGTTAACAATACATCATCACCTCTAATATATACTTTTTGTCATCTATTTCCTGTCATTTCCATAAACCATAGAATGGTAATTCTAAGCAATATATGGGTCAACCTCAATTTTTCTCATATTACAATATAATGTTCCAATAGTCAATTAGAAAAGGAAATGACTAGAATTTCTTGCCGGAAAGCAGTTATAGGGAGCAGGCAATCGCCAGACGGTCATATATTGCTTAGAGTTACCTATTAATGATCAGGGGCACTGACGTGATCTGGGCTTCAAATTTGGAACTACTCGAGTTAATTTTTTACTAAAAGAGCAAGCAGCGCGAAGCGCTGCGCAGCTGGCAGGCATCGTGCGTGATCCTTTTTTTTATTAAAAATTTCTGATAAATTGTTATTACATATTACAATATAATGTAGGTAATGTATGTAAAACAATTTTAAACACATAATTACATGCTGGAAAGCAAAGTAAACCAATATAATCCGCCCAATACAAAATCTCCGTAAAAATCTGGTAAAGGAATCTGTGTCATTCCTTTGGCCTGAATCAATTCAGTATAGACGAAGATCACGCACGATGCTTGCCCGCTGCGCAGCGCTTCGCGCTGCTTGCTCTTTAAAAAAAAAAATTAACTCGAGTAGTTCCAAATTTGAAGCCCAGATCACGTCAGTGCCCCTGATCACTAATAGGTAATTCTCGCGGTTGCCTGCTCCCTATAACTGCTTTCCAGCAAGAAATTCTAGTCATTTCCTTTTCTAATTGACTATTGGAACATTATATTGTAATATGAGTTGCCTGCTCCCTATAACTGCTTTCCGGCAAGAAATTCTAGTCATTTCCTTTTCTAATTGACTATTGGAACATTATATTGTAATATGAGAAAAATCGAGGTTGACCCATATATTGCTTAGAATTACCCCATAGAATTATTGGATATGAAGGAGACCATGGATGGTAAGAAAATAACTTGGTTTTAATCAGAACAATAACCCTGGAACTTGTGCCAGTTAAATATCTAAGATCTCTTGGTATAGAAACGTGAAATTCATTGCTAACTCTATATTTGTAGCCCCCTCAATATTTGACGATTCAATATATCCACATCGATGATTGTAGTTAATTGTATTGTCTTCCAAAAAGACACACTAAAAGATCGTCAGCTAATATTCCAAATTATTGAACACTTAGTTGCATTCAGGTATAAACGAGTGCAAAGACATTGCTGCTAGCTAATTCTTCGATAACGTTACTGCAAACTCGCACGACATAACGAAACCTTTGATAATGCCCGTAATAAAATCCTCAATGACATTAAGTTTTAATTTGGATATGTGCAGAACCTGTTATTTGTTTCTAACACTGCATTCTTAGATATGTTTATACTTAGGATATTTTCCCTTGATGTTTAGACGGGTGAATCAACTATGGACCATTTGCAAAACCCATTCTTTGCGAAATGTTCATCCGGCGCCTTAAGCATAGGCAAGTACTCGTAAATCATACAGCATCGCTATTAAAACCACTAAGTACAACACTTCCCCCAGGAGGGCTCACTCCTGGCTGGTTTAAAGCATCCAGTCAGACTTATACTTGGTACAACAAAACTTGTGTTTCTTCAATTTGGGTAACCTTATTGATGTTCAGCTAAAATCTTACTACTAGTGGAAATACTTACCTCCGGTAAAATACAGGTAACACAAGACAGAAACAACAATATGTTTTTATTCAAAAGGGTACTTTTACCTTGATCCACCTTCGTGTTTTGGAAGGACAGTCCCGCATCCTTGCCTCATTATAACACTATTTGATTGCCCTGCGGTTGATTGCAAGTTCTGTTCCAAGATCGTTTACATAAACTATTATTTGTGCAGTACTACGATACAAATAATATATAGTAATAGTTTATCTATTACACTGTATTTTCAATGTTAAATTGTATCGCAATCACCACAATTTCATTAAGTAGGAAAGTTTTCTTCTAGACGTTTTCACACATTGTCATAAATTGTCTAAACAACAATTTTATTGTTTTCAGATCCAAAATTTCTGACATTTCAGCATTTCCTCATAAAGTGATTTACAGAGTAGAAAATTTTGGACACCAGGTGTGTGCGACGAATATTAGGTTTATTTTAATCGTTCTTTACGGCAGTATTCGGAATCAACCATATACCGCTGCTGTACAAGAGAAAGAAAATGAGAAAGAGTGTGTGCTTGTATGTGCGTATGATAAAGTGAGGAGCAGACAAGAGCGGGGGTGAGCCTACTCTATCCACTGAGTAACGAAATAAAGTGACAACTACCACACTACACCTTCTAACTTTTCCCAATCCCATCCAAGTTCTGTAGGATTTCTCTAACTTTTAATTGCATTCCTTGTCTTATAAATTCTCTTGGAAATCCATATTAAATTGCGGTAATCTAATCGATTTTCATATGGTTTTCTGGTAGAATATTGTAGACAAATAAGATGAAATGCCTCAGATATTTTTTTAACATTCAATTGTCAATACACCTAATATAATGCTATTGATGAAATGAATACAGAAGTATGACTAAACTTAAGTATGATGTGAAAATAAAGTTTTTGTTTACTTGAATTGTAGTTACAAGAGATATAAATGTGAAATGAGATGTGGTTGCACTTTAAAATAACTTTAAAGAACTCATACACTAATAGCGTCTCCTGTCAACTTCAAAGAAAAACTGTTCTACATTCAAATAATCCCGTAGCGCTATTTCTCTAAGCAGCGATGGTTGGCTAAAAGCATCTAGTTCGCAGTCTTCAGACCTTTCAATTTTTAATGTATTCATAAACCTGCTTTTAATTAAATCACTTCTGTATAACATCCATCAAATCCCTCTTTTGAAGAAGATCAGAAATTTGTTAAACTGCAAGAGTAAAAATGAATGGTAATATACTAAAGAAAGTTCAACAAGCAAGAGAAAACTTGGACTTTCAGCAGCTGTAATTTTATTACTTTCTGCTCGTAAGTGTTCTTTGGCACTTCAAAAGTTCATGTTCAGTTCTCTACGCTTTAAGACTGATGTTTCTTGTTATCCAACAACAAGTTCATCTTGAGTGTTTTATGTGCGGTAAGTGTTACTTATCATAAATGCTATGGAGTTTTCACATAATCTTTAATCTGATACCTTTTAATTATTACAATGATTAAATTAGTACGAAATTATGCAGCTTTTAAGTCATTATATCTCTAGAGGATCATCAGGAAAAGTCAAACATTTATGAAATCTGCCATTTAGTTATTATTGCGTAGAGTGCCAGAATTGCATTTATTACTCCTTGAAGTGCATGCATTATTTAAAGAATGAATTAAACAATATCCTTTCAAAAAACACAAATTAGCATAATAATAAAAAATAAATTAGTAAACTAGTTCTACCATTTCTTCCTATAAATAAACAAGTACATTACTATAACATTACAGCGTATCCTACATTTAGAAATACCGTACTATTAGTGAGAGTTTATTGACTCATAACACTTTATTTACTTAATTTTAGTCATAGAGTTATGAGCTATGTCTAATTAAAAATACACCACATTTCCATACACGCATTTTAGTTTTCCTTTTATAGTATATATTTTTGTAAATACAAATCATATGACTAATATTCATTTTATATCGTTTTCTTGATCATAATGATATTGCATAGTTTTTTAGATTAACAGATCCCAGCACAAGTTCAAATGTCTTAAACAATCCACAAATTAGCAATAATTCAAATAAAATATGTATTAAAATTTTCCATCAAAACTTAAGGGGCATAGGGAACAAATGTGCGGAGGTCGAGACTGTGTTTGCAATGCAGAAGACGTCGACATTTGTGTGTGCTAGCGAGCACTGGCTAACAAGTGACGAGGCATCAAACCTCTCACTACAAGGGTACAAACTCGTAACATCGTTCAGCAGATCTGAATCTTTTCGGGGAGGATCTGCAATATATTCTTGCGTGATGACTTTTCCCTGGAAAATAAAAACTCGTGAGGATCTAATGCAGCACAGTACCGAGCTCACCTTAGAAATTTCAGCCATTACTTTACCAGAACTCAAAATCACAATGGTCAGCATTTACAGGTCCCCAGCAAGCTCTCTTAGCTCTTTTTTTTCGGCCATCTTTCTGTTTTTTTTAACAAAAACTAAACAACGAAACGTTATAGTGTTATCCTGGCTGGCGACTTTAATGTCGACATTCTCGTTCAGTCCCACGACTCTGCACTTTTTCTTAGATCTTCTCTTCTTCACACGGTCACAGTCTTCTTCCAACAGTTCGTGGTATAACCAGATTTTATCCCAGTGGTGGGTCGTTGTTTGGACAATATCTTCACAAACCTTCCTCCTAAAGATTTTTCTTCGGGCATAACATCAACTTGTTTGTCAGATCACGAGGGTAATTTTCATTCAAATATCAAAAACATTTCCAAATAAAAAGAAACATCAAAATAAAACTATTCTTACTCGCAAACTTCAGTTTGAATAACAAGAATACATTTCATCAGTATCTTTGCAATGAAAACTGGAGCAGTGTATACCAAGAAAAATTCAGTTGATATTCTATGTTTTCAAAATTTTCAGACACTATCATCAATTTTTTCAATCTTTCTTTCCCTATTAAGAAGAAAAAACCGTGCCAGCTTCTAGAAGACCGAAGTGGATCACGAAACAGTTCCTGGAAAGCAGAAGAAGACTGCAGGATGCCTACTTCCTGCAGCTGAGATGTCCACCAGAGCTGCGAGCCCATTACAACCGCCTGAAGCAAGAACATCAAGCACTTCTGAGGGAATCCAAATCTAGACATGCCCAAGAGTATATTTCCCAAAGCCGAAACCCAGGAAAGGCAACCTGGGACATCATCAACAGTTGTCGACCAGGGAAAAAAAACAATCAGCTAACAAGGAGTTTGAACTCGAGGCTGAAGGTAAACTTCTCAAAAATCCAGTTGAAATTGCAAATGTTCTTAATAATTCTTTTATTAATGTTTCAGAAAAACTCAGTCAATGTAACCGAAAATTCTGGCCCTTATCCACCAACAGCACCATTGCCCACTATCTTAGACACTTTCTTCTTTTTCGACATCACCATACCCGAAACATCAAAAAGCCATCAAAGCCTTGAAAAACAGCACATCAAAAGATTTTTTTCAACTTATCAGCCCCCTTTCTTAAAGGACTTCGCGGTAGGTTTGGCTCCGATTTTAACCTATCTCTTTAACTCATCAGTTTCAGAAGGAAAATTCCCTACCGATCTAAAGATAACCAAAATTGTTCCTATACCCAAATCAAAAAAATACCTGTGATGTATCTTCTTTCCGACCAATAGCTATCACCCCAGTTATCTCCAAAGTTTTTTGAAAAAATTGTACACAATAGAATGTTCAACTTTTCTAAAGAAACACAAAATTTTTATCTCCTTTTCAATATGGCTTTCAACCACAGATGAACACTGAAGTAGCCATTGCTGCAGTGATTAAAAGGATCCTTTCATCTCTCGACGCCGGTGAGAAGGGCTCTAGGCTTGTTCTGTGACCTTAGTAAGGCCTTTGATGTAGTTGATCATCAAATGTTACTTTCCAAATACTTTGCAAAAATACGGTTTCCGAGGTGTTTACTTTGGATTGGTTCCAAAGTTACTTGCAAGGTCGTATGCAATATATGTCCAAATCCAGGATAGCGGCAATCAGTGTTTTTCCGAATTTTCTATCGTCAAAACAGGTGTACCTCAGGGCTCGATTCTTGGTCCCCTTCTATTTTTGATTTTCATTAATGATCTTCCAGATACAATCCTTCTAAATCAAAATAACAATGTCCTGTCCCACAATATCTCTCTTTGCAGATGATACTAGCCTGATTTTCAGCAACAAAAATTCAGTTTCCCTTTCCAACCAGTTCTCTGAAGTGTTCATCCTCGCTCTCTCACTGGTTCACAGTAAATAAGCTTTTTCTTAACACTTCAAAAACACAGGTTATGGAGTTACAATCTCAAAAAAGCTTAAATCCTCTAAGCTTATATACTCAACTGATCGTTGTCTCAACGCCCCTCCGTCCCCAAACAAGCGCTTTCAAACGAAACAGGGTCAATCAGTCAAACTCCTAGCCCGGTAGGCATGAAGGCGCTGCGTCCTGTGCCGATTTAGTCCTAACATCTGATATAAGGGTAAATACTTTGTATAAGTATTATATGTAAATATTTTGTTTATTATACGTGTATATTATTGAAATAGATTTAAAGTCTGGTAACAGTTTGTATTTATAAAATATAAGAAATATTTTTAAGACATGCATTTCTTGTTATGATTCCCATTTTCTTGTTTTATGTATTCAAAAATATATTTCACATCATGTACATAAACTGAAATAATGTAACTGTCATTCATATTTCAACTTCTGTCGGAAAACAGGTTGAGGTTTCTAATTATTATTAAATGGTTAATCAAACAGTACCCAACGTTCAAATTAAAGTTAAAATGAAAACGTTGCAAACAAATTAAAACACTAAAAAACACTAATACTAGATTTTGACAACTACAACTCCAAAACATGCACCATGAGGAATTCTATTGACAGTGCCGCAGCCACTCATCTGAGAAGGACGAAAGATTTAATTTCTGTATGTCTGTATGACCGCACAATATATCGAAAACGGAATTGATTTATATATATGGTCATTGATTTATAGCGATCACTTTTAAATTGCTATTGCGGTTAACCGTACAGTGACGGGAAAATCGCAGAAGAAATAAATTTGTAAGCAAACTGTGTACAGTCCATATGACATTTTTAGATGTGGCATGGTAACACAAGTACCTATCCATCCGCAAGATATTTCTAAAAATGTCTTTGTTGTATGCTTTAAATTTTATATGAATCTTTTATTTATACATAGACAAGAAGGAGCTCCATTTTTGGCGCATGTATACTCATGCTTTTCGGCTGAGCGTAATATATTAGGTATATTGTAACATATACGTACTTGAATTCTTCCTGTGCGCTCCACTACCCGTGTGTTATTTTTATTATATCTGATTGAGTTCATTTATAAGTCTAGGTGAGTTACTGTAGTCGACACTATATACATCGTCTGATATCAAACCTTTCTTACCACTCAGTAGCTAATCCCATCGTGTAACTGTAGAATATTTAGCGTATCAACTATACCATGTAATCGATTTGTTAATTACATGTATAAAGTTGTTAAAAGAGGTTTGTTTGCATTGGATAGTTTTTAACAGTTTAAATTAATCTATGGTCAAATATCAATGGAATGAAACTTAAATATTCTAACTACAACTACAGAAACAACAGTGAGGTAGTCTCAGGGTAAAGGCTCGGGTGAGGTGGTTCCTTCCTCAAAATGGTGTCGTTAGCAGAAAATGCAATAGTTTTATTGCAACCGGTCTCGAGTTTGCGTGTCCCTTCTGAATGGGTCTAATGAAATTACGTGGAAGGGGTTTATAAAACTATTCTCAGAAATTCCGTGAGGGGTATTGGGTAAAGGGATAAGTCTACATAATAGCCTTTCTTCCATATTATAACATCTGCTCCTACCTACCAGGTGTCAGCAATAAGATAAATTTCTCAAGCCTCAACCACATCTGACACTTGAAAAATTAGCAGAAATTAGGGAACCCCTAATATCCTATATCACACGACATTTTAAATACAATACAACCATGCGATATAATAACTCTAAATAAGATTCAGTGATTACAAAAAACCCTCAACAATAGTTAAAAAACTTTACAATAGTAAAAAAATTGATGACACATTTGAAAATAAATTGTTTGCAGATAAAAACAGAAATAAACTGAATGCAAAATAATGAATGAAATTTAAAATAAATTTGTTTTTTTTTTAATATATGTGAGGTTAGAAAAAATATATTGTTAATTAGCCTACAAATTTTACTTACTATTTTCATGGATATAAGAGGCAACGTGATTTAAAGATGCAGCGAGCACAATCCGACATAAGACCATCGAGGTATATAAATTACAGGCTCGTGCCGACCATCAATGACACTACTGAATTTGTGACATCTCATGAAATCGAGCGGCAGATTAGCGAAATATAAAAATGGGCCTCGCTTTAAAAGCGACCGAAGGGGCTTCAGAACCAGGAAGTGGAGACACGCGTTGCAAAACGTGTGTCTTACGATGAATGGATGGCCACACCTTGTGGACACATTGTAGTGTGCAGGCTGTGCGCCGTCTCTATGACCGAGTATGAAATATTTCATCAGGTCACAATAATGGCGATGGAAACTATTTACAACACATATACGCCTGCCACTAACATGTCCTATTTGTAGAGCAATTGTTGGTGCTTTTTGAAAAACCATTTTAATCATATCTTTACCGTTTTAAAACAATGTAACTGTAAAATATATTGTTCTATTTAAAAGTGTCTAAAAGAATGGTTTGTTTCTTTGCACAACTAGTTCGTAGTTACCCGTATTACGAGTATGTATATCTTATATATATTGCAGCGTTTATATATTTTGGGGCTATCTAATCCTATAATGTGTATATCTATTATATATATAATATAATGTCAGTTTGTTCTCAAGATGTCCCTGCGAACAGAAATAAATTATATCTTTCCCAGCCCTCATAGGGCTTTACTGCGTTTGGCCAATAGAAAACCTTTATACTTTTAATTGCTTATTTATGAAACAGGTGTAAGCATTATTAAAGATTTTGAAGACTATTTTATTTCATCTATAGGCTACTAATAGATCCAACTCTAAATAACGAAACATTATCCGAAAACACATAAATACTTTTCCAACTTTTTCCAAACTGCAGACACAAGCATTTTCACAAACTAGCTATTAGCATGAGCTTTTTTTATAAAACAAACACATGTTATTTTCGATTAAATATTAAAATACAAAAAATTTATATATACTATCTGACATAATTAGTTTATATAGTTATTAACAGTAAACCTTTTAAGAAAGGAAAAGTTATTTGTTAAAACGCCTTTAACATTGCAACAATTAAAACAAAAATATTTGAAATGTTAATCTATTTAAATCAACTTTTTTACTATTGTCGAGGGAACTGCAGAGGGTAAGTTAACTGTTAAAGGTAATAATTTTAAATTTTATGTTATGGGGGATATTTTTGTTTTCTAGCCATTTTCCAAGTTCTTTTCTTTACATAATACTATAGGTTTAGTATATTTAAAACATTTTCATAAAAATATGCAAAACATGCTGTATATATGTAGTGTTTTTCAATTCGTAAAAAATAAAATAATTAAAGTACAAAACATAAAATTATAAACTTTTAAACATAAAAATTTTTAACATTTTGGTGATTGTGTATGGAACTGACGAGTGTATCAAGGGAAGTAACATAATCTAATTTAAAGAGAATGTAATTAGAAAAATATTGATTGAAAATCGTACTTCTAAAATTAATATTAAAGTCGGGAAGCTGGTCGAATACGGGTATGGGCGAGATATAGCCAGACATTTGTCTACTTCGTAGTTGATGAGAGAGAAATTCGCTTTATTTGTATTACTAAATGCATTGACTGAAATAACCTACTGATTAAATTATATACACCCAAACGTGTTTTTATGCTCAATTACTAAAATAACCGCATATGTATGTAACGGTTAAAAAGGCTCAATACTTATTACTGCATTTTTTTCAATAATTTAAGTGATACAATTGTATCAATACTCAATGTTAATTGTTGTTGTCAATTAATATATTTTATTTGTTATTTATGCTAGTTATCTTTTAACAATTTCACTTTTAGTGGCTGTTATTAAATATGAGTACAATTGGTTGCATGTAACAATAGCTACCCTCACTGATACCCTTAGATTCACACTCAATTTTGCTCGCATGACAGATGCGTTACGGAAACATCCATTTTTAATGGGCAAAGCAGGCATTTCCGAACATAAATGGTGGTTATGAAGAAAATTCCACGTATAAATCCCATTTTCCACTAATTACATATGGACAGTAAAAGATGTTTTAGAATTCTGAAGTCGGAAGTGAAAACATTTCTATTTGCACTATTTAAAATAACTGAAATTTTGCTTGCTTGAACAGTTTCAAAGATTCCAATATTAAATGAATTGTTAATAAATAATTTTAGATCAATTGGTTGAATACTGAGGTCTAAGTCCATAGCCCTTTTTGCAGTGGACTCTTGTAGTATAGAGACCTTAGAGAGCTGGAACGTTAATATATAACATTGTCGTAATGCTTTAATGATTTGTTCCTTTAGACTAAGTATATGGATTAGAACTCTGTGATTTGAAAATAATAAATAGTATTTAGTATTTATATCTTTTTTTTAATTTAACTGTAAACTGACAAATCAAATAACAAACCCCAAGGATTAGATCGAATCATAATTTTAAGAGCTAATGCTAGAATCACAAACTAGCAAAGAAGAATCACAAAATTCTAGAAGGGGCATTTAAAATTATAATAACATTTTGAACCACATGATTTCTATATGGTGGTTTGAAACGGAAAAAGAAGTTTTATGATGTAACTTTTAACATATTTTAGCTTCCATAATTTATTTTTAAGTATTATTAGTCACATTCTAATACATTTAGCATATAACTTTATAGGGATATTTTTCAATTCTCCTTTTTAAAAGATGTATGTATTGACAACACGTTTTGTCGGCATAGTCGAAATGTAATTCTCCTCATTTAATTAATTTTCTACAATGAAGAATGGTTAAATGATGGTAGCCACTTAACCTATTCTTACAGTTAAGATTCTCCTTAGACTACTAGATACGATTATATCTTAATATATTAAATCTTAATCCTCTAAAGAAACTCTCCATGACTTCTTTTTCACCTCAAACATTATTAATAAGTATAAATGTGTATGAACATGTATATATCAATATTCCGTGCAGGTATTAGAAGCATTTATTAAACTTCAAGTATCAACTTTATTCAATCCACAAAGTAAATTATTTATAAATTAAGAGATATAGATAGATTCAATAACATATTGAAATTAGAAGAGGATGTGAACGAAAAATAAAAGTACAATTTGCTGTGAACAGCACTAAAATTCTATTAATTTGTTTAAATATTACAAATAAACTAATTTTATAAAATTATATATTTTTTTGGCATGAATTGTGTATAGTTTATATAGAGAATCAAAACTAATTCGTAAAAATGTAAGTTTTAAATAATGAACAATTTACGTTTTAAATAATTCATTGTATATGAGCTAAAATTACTGATTACTTTTCCAAAATTGTATGTAATTTTTATCTACTATTATTAATTTGATCTATATTCTTGATATTTAGAATTGCTATTTATCGTTACAATTTTCCATTTTTTTAATATTTATTTGTATTCCATTTTTATCACTCTACTTGGTAATGTCTTATCATTATTGCTTATAAAGTATATCTGTATCCGGTAAAAGGGGTTTATATTAATATAGTTTTAAAATTAATACAAAACAAATTATTACATTTGTAAATTTATAGTGGCAAGAAAATAATTTACGCTACATCAATACGAGCGCAACATTCAGCGCCGTACGACTGGTGCGCGGCAACATCTCGCCACATTGTCCGGCTGCACGCAGTTGACACAAAGACCCTAGTAGACTAAAAGAACCTCTCAACAGTTTAAAAGTAGGTCGTTGTCTCAACGACCCTCTTACTATATTTTATCCATTGAGTTGAAAAATGGGTTGTTGTCGCTACGACCCTTCTTCAACATTGCTTATACATTTCTCCATTTTGGTCCGTTGACACAAAGAATGGTTTGAGTAAAAGACCTGGTTCTCTCAATATAAGCATTTAATATAATTTAGGGTCGTTGAGACAACGACCCATCTTTTGAAAATATTCAAACTAAACATGCAAAAAGTGGCGTTGTTGTTACGAACCCCAGTTGAGTAATTGACCCTTTTCATTCATTTTACTGGGTCGTTGTCACAACGAACCTATGTAGAAAATTCTTAAATATCAAAATGGGGTCGTTGTCTCAACGACCTGTAGGACTAAATTACCCTGTCTTATTTGTTATTTTCTCAGAAAGGGTCGTTGAGTCAACGATTAGTAGTGTAAAAGACCCGTCACCAAATCTACATCAGGTCACACCATAACTCAACCAAAAATAGCATTGTGCACAGTATTCATCAAAGTATTTTGATTATACTTTTTTATGCCTTCTCCTCGCGTAATAAACGAATAAAGAATATAAAGTTACGGTACGCTACGTAAACTTTTATCAGAAACTCTGCTCTGTATTTATTATATACAGCACAGATTGGGCGAATTGTTCAGTTACACGTTTTAGGTTATAGGTAGGTTGTTCTGTACCATCTATTTTGTTATCATATATGTATTTGCATTGCCGTTGGAAATAAATATAAAATAAAATAAAAAAGGTTTAGGTTTGGCTATGCCAAATCAGGGTTATCAGCCATATTTCTTTCAACAGCTCCCACAAAGTACTTCAGAATTGAAGGACTAAATAAAGCTCATGTCGCGCAAATAAAGGTGGAGTAGGAGAATTGTCAGTGAAGTGTCGCCGCGCCGTTAAAACGGTTGAGCTCAATGACGAACACTGCACACTTGATAGCTCTTGTCAGCCAACCCCTGCCTCACACCTCTTCAGTCCGCTTCATCTGTGGCCGTTTCTGGCTCTGGAGGAGGAGGGTCATTCATGATTTACAACAAACTCCAGATACCAGGACCTATCCTCTTCGGTATTGTATTAAACATGAATAGCGCACAAATCGTGTATTCTATTATCGTGGTAACAAAACACATTTGCAACTACTTGCGTACTTAATTTAAGGTTTTAAATTCGTAGAAAACCGTGAGGAATAACCTTTTTTATAGGCTACCGACATGGCAACTTTAAAATATTTCTTGTGTAACCTCAACCGATTAAACAAAACGCGGGTCCACAATTTGAGGGAAAACCAAGAGCAACAACAGCTAATGTTTTGATGTGGAGACAATGATAATGATAAAACATGTACACCGTTACACATTTAGCATATATTATAGACTTTTTTTATTCTTTTTGTCGGTTTTCGCGTAAATCTATTTACACATTTGGACGTCCACGTTTTTTTAATTGGTGAACATATAATTTCTATTGTCAGTACTGTTAGGCTTTACAAGATTAGTAACCTTGACAAATTACAATGATGTTGAAATTATTTATGAATTGTGGTACCTTCAGTTCACACAGATATAAAAAGTTTGATTTTTCCTTATTATTTATGTTTATTTGTTATTTAATGTATGTCTACATTATCCTTGTTATTTATGTATCATTTACCAAATCATATAACACATCCGCCAATGTTTTCTAAACAATTAGTTTATACGAGATATACTATGAACAAATAATGTTAATTTTTATATTTAAAAATTAAATTATGTATATACTAAAATAATATTTTTGCAGATTTATAAATTGTACGATTAAAATAATAGAGAAATTAATTAATTAATTGCTTTTATAGCATTGAGGAGCAACCAATACGTGGTAGTAGAATTGAAATAAAATGCACTCACATTTTTAATAATTCACTATAAGAAATATTGTTGATGTGGTACTAATGTTAATTGAAATTGAAATACAACTCATTCATAACCCACAGTTTACTCAAGAAATGGCTTCAAACGTTAAATGACTCTTCTCACTAAAACTTACTCAAGTTGTTTAAAACTATAACTTCCCAAAGTTTACTGATTTTTATTCGTACATTTCTTCCAATAAAAAATATAAAATTTTGAATCTATTTCTCTTTAATCAAATGAAAAGTTCTCATGTAAAGATGCCCACAATAATTGGAAACTACAAATATGGAATTTTTAAATTAATAATCCACAGGTAGTATAGTGGATTATTTATATTTTCCATATAAATAATTCTATATTTTTGTATGAAAAAACCTGTGTTATTTTCAAATTGCATTCCTTATTATAATTAGAAAAAATCGATTGCAACAGATTTTGGTATAGAAGGTAAATTATACGTTACTTTTATAATCCTTTAGGGTAAGTAACTTCTTTGAATACAAAAAAATTAGGCTACAATTTCATCGCTCTGCGTGAATTTAGGCATTCAAAGTACACATTGTAGGAAATGTTGTAATCAGCCTTAAATAAAAACACCAGAAAACAAAAACGTGAAGTTTTTGCATTATGTAGATGATTTATAACTTTATAAAATGTAAAAATTTTTATTTAAGAAAGTAAAGTAAACACTTTGTTTTTACGAAACTAACACGTAACCACAACGTAAAACAGGTCTCTTAGGACAGTCAAAACATTAATGGGTGATGTGTAGAGAGATAGACTAAATTAATTTAACCAACCCGAGTCGTAAAAACAATGAAAGGTTTAGTAACTTATTATTTAAACTGATACGGCTCCAAGTAAACCAAAAATGCAATTAAATTATTTATCACATACTCGAATTAAAACACTTTGTGGCTAGGAGAGAGGGATGTATACTCGTATACAGGGTGATTCATGAAGTTCTCCCCCCACTTCTACAGCACATTGTACTAGTAAAAATAATGAAAAAATGTTATATAAACATAGGTCCGAAAAACGCTTCGTTAGCGAGTTACAGCTAGCGAAAGATTTCGCCTGAATTCCTGGGTAAAGAGTACTCCTGGGAAAATTGATATAATCAAAGTCTAAAATAAAACAGAAATAAGTACCAAAAAATCGATTTTATTCAGTATAATACATTACTAGTTTTAAGCAAAATTAATCAGGTTGGGCCAACCGTACGCACCTTTTTATAATAGATGTTCGAAAATGAGGCCATCATTATCAATACATTTTGCAGCACGTTTGTGTATTGCTTTTGTTGCGTTTCTGAATTTTTCAGGACTTCCCTGTATCTGCACAGCCGAATCCATAATACGGGCAATTAATTCATCACGAGAATTCACTTTTGTCTTGTATACAATTTCTTTCATCCATCCCCAGATGCAATAATCCAATGGAGATAGATCTGGTGATCTTGGTGGCCAAGGGTGAGGCCCTCCACGACCAATCCAGTGTCCAGGAAATTGATGATTTAAGTAAGCAGAAACGGCACATGAAAAGTGGGGAGGTGCTCCGTCATGCTGGAAGTACAAATTTTGTCTGAGATGTAAAGGAACATTCTCTAACAGCTGCGGCAACTCTTCTTGAAGGAAATGCAAATAGAAACTCAGCATTTAGGCGTCCAGGTAATATGAAAGGTCCAATCAGCCGATTGTGCAAAAGGCCACACCAGACATTGACGCTAAATCGGTGTTGAAAGTTCTGTTCCACTACCTCATGTGGATTTTTTTCTGCCCATGAGTGTTCATTGTGCAAGTTATCGACACCATCCCGAGTGAATTGTGCCTCATCCGTAACAAAATACGCTTGTAGAGTTGATTATTAATATTCAAAAAGTTGCAAAAACTCCAAGTGAAGCGGACCATCCCCTAGCTGTAGATGTTGAACCTTTTATTTATGAAACGGATAAATTTGTTTCGATTAAGTGACCTCCACACCGTTGACTGCGAAACTCCTATCCGCCTAGAAATACGTCATGTACTTACACCTGGACTGCGATGAACAGCATTAATAACAATATCATCATCAAGTTGGACAGCTCGTTCATAATTGGTTCTAGTACTTGGTAGTGATCCTGTTTCCCGAAGAGTACGAAAAGTTCCTGAAATTGTTTTGGTATCTGGAATCCTCCTATTAGGGTAACGTAGTTCATATTCTTCTACAGCAGCTCTAGCATTACCATTACAGTAACCCAAAATAAAAACCATATCAGCGTAATTCCTCTGATGTAAATAAGTAAGACATTTTTTCGCTGAATAAACAATCGAATTATAACTCACAGAAAAATTGCATTTAATAACACGATTCACAGAACCCGATCTCCTGCTGTAGCTTGCAAAACACCACTAATACACAGTTCTAACGTAACAGTACAGAATACCATTGTTGATCAGCTGTTATTCGTGCTTTACCAACTTAGAAATTAATAAAACAAAAACTGCATTTCGATGATTAGTAAACAATAATGGGAAAATGTTTGCTTCATTTATTTTTGAACATTTTATGTAAATTTTTATAAAAAAAAAAAAATACCGTAATAAAACATATTTTTATTTACAAACAAATTTATTTAACAAGTTTATCTTGTTTTCTCAATTTTATCTCATCATTAAGGAACAAACATTTTGTTTTTGTTTTATTTTAACTAAATACCGTACGGTATTCCTTTACAGCTAGTAATGTATTTATACTGAATAAAATCGAATTTTTTGGTACTTATTTCTGTTTTATTTTAGACTTTGATTATATCAATTTTCTCAGAATTAAATTCTCTACAATTAATGTTTATTGATTTTATGTATTTATTACCAATTTAACAAAGTTATTGTACATCAAACTTAAAAAAAACATTGTTTCGTGCCCCAATTTTTTGCATTTAACCCTGAATCCCTCAAAAACTACTACAGGTACAGTTCTGAAACCTATTTTATTAGCTTTATCAGGTAAAAATACATAAGAAATCCACGATATTTCTTACTTAATTAACCTTTCTAAAAGTTCAGTATGGCTTTATTTTACTCTTTACCCAGGAATTCAGGCGAAATCTTTCGCTAGCTGTAACTCGCTAACAAAGCGTTTTCGGACCTATGTTTATATAACATTTTTTTCATTATTTTTACTAGTACAATGTGCTGTAGAAGTGGGGGGAGAACTTCATGAATCACCCTGTATATGAGAAGGTTTTTAATATTATGCAAAACTCACCGAAGTTGTCTTCATTTGTCACACATAACACGGCACAAGTACAGGAATGTGTCCTCCTCCAAAGATAACTGTCACAGCGTACACTGTCTGTAGGTGAGGGTACAAAGCACAGTTTACAGAGATCAGTAAAATGGCATTGAGGGAGGGCACGAAAAATATACACGGGGATATCTACAAATTACCGCACCTTGTGAGTAATTACACTAACATTATAAAAGCTGAAAAGAAGAAGGAGGGTGACGCGACGGGTCGACCAAAGCCAGAGACTTTGTCCGAGATGTACTCACGCACGAGTCATAGTTAAGAATGAGCCAGGAGCGTGTCGCGGCAGAGACTCACGCAAGATCACGCCACCTCAATAGAGTCAATAGGATCTATCTTTAATCTCCCCTATCAATAGGGAGTGATCACGTGACCCTATACTACTGTCTGCTTTTATGTCGTCAGCCAATGTAGCCTATTGAGTGTTATATATAAAAATACAAGTGTAAAACAAATTAATCTAAGAGTGAAACTATATTTTATATTATGAAGGAAAAGAGTCATAAATATTTGTTGTTAAATTATATTTAAATAAAAATATAACTGAATTACGTCCTAAATTAATAACTTGATACTCCTTGTAATAACTTATGTATACACTGTGAAAATTACACATTTTTATATTCAGCATTTTTATTTGGGTCTGACTACAAAATTGCCTGTAATTAATTCCACGTGTAGTGGTAAAAAATGTATTCTGTGTTCAGGAAAGTTATATTTAAGGGCTTTGTATATTAGATAAAAATATCTACTTAACTCAAAATCGACTGCATCACATTAACGAAATATAGCACTCCAGACTCTGTGCACTTAAAAAACACAATGATGGCAACAGCAGACTAATTAATATATAAATAAATTTTATATAAACTAATTCAAGATGTAAACAACAATTAACATTTTGGTAACTTATTATTTAAACTGATACTATTTTTAAAATCAAAGCCATAGAAACCCTTATCGTCCTTCTATATCCTCTTATCTCTCGAATCTTCAAATATGACATAAAGTATATTCTATGTTCATTAATAGCACACATATTTCTTGCACGATTAAAATTGTACTTTGACCAGAAATTTCTGATGTCAAAAAATAAAGTGAATTGTTTAAAGAAGCCGATTCTACTTAAGGTAACAGGTATACTTGATTTTGCGGTGCTCTACAAATCCACTGTTGTATGTACACGTCGATAACAACAATCAAGGAGGCGGTGGCAGTACAGCAGGTCGATGTGTGGGGACAGTTTCCGTGTAACCCACTCCTAGTGGCCTTGGCATTGTTGTCCAGACATTCATTGTTGACACTGGCGCGCCGTTCCCGTCTCCCGTGCCAGATTTTTAGAGCCAATTAGGGCAAGTTTGTGGGCTCGAGTGCCCTCAATTAGTTCCCAGTAAATATTTTCGTAATAGCTTACACCTTTATTTACTTCGTAATACATATTCGCGCTGTGTTTATTGTGATAGTGTTCATGATCTCGTTGAAATCGGAATTCAGTGAACGATATCGTAAAATATAATAATAGTTGCATGGATATTTTTATTTGTTTATTAAATACCGATACTTTATCCAAATAAATCTTTTTTTTTTCCTTTGCCTATTAACTTTGACAAAACCACTGAAAACATTTTAACGTTTCTGATAAAATATTAAGGTAAACATTAATTAAATATTTACAATCATTTGTAAAACAATAATATTTTCCTTTAATAAAACTACTTCATAGAAGGTTTGATTTGTATCGTGGATTCCAAGCCTTTTCAATCAGGTTAGCTGCATAAAACTATCATGCTTTATCATATTTCCACTCCTGTTATTATGATGTAGTCAGTGAGAATCCTAACTGTCTTATGTCCTATTTATCTGTATATGTGTAGACTATCCAATTTAAACTGAATTTTGTATTTACAAGGGTTTTCCAACCAATCTACACTGAATTGGAATCAACCAAGCTCTTGAACTCCATTGAAAGAAGCACATATTTGGGTCTTGAGATGAGAATGTTTTCTAACGAATATTCTTGAATTATTCTAAACAAATTGAAGATCCGACGCCATCTTGAATAAATGTATACGATGCGTCAATCCTTCGTATTCCTAAACTATACTGCTTTAGATGATGCTGTGTTCCTTCTAAACGTTGGAGTGGTAGCCACTTTAGATCTGTCATCAGCTGAAAGAAGAGTTGAAATCAACTTTGCGCTATTGAAACTTGAAAAAATCTGTGGAAGTTACTTTTACACGTAAAACTAATTTTTAATTATATTGAGACTTGGAAGAGTATGATCAAGAGATAATATATCAAGCAAAATGTTGATGTTTTCATAGGAACCAAAATAATCTTCTCTGAAAACCAAACAACGTTATTTTGAAGTGTTGGGTCTTTTTCACGATCACAGAAAAAATTATGAAAAGACCCAGTCCTTTGAATGGACAGTTTTGACCAGCAGGAGCCCAATTTGGGTCAAATTCCGCAGAACACAAACGCAAACTCATTCATGTGTAACGTCCAAATTGTTAAAACCATGGACTTTTACTGTTGTGTTATTTTTTGGTTCCTTCTTAGGCGATCTTGAGTACACCAGTGTTGTCTTAAATAATAATAGATGTTACAAAGATATAGTAATCAATGTTATCAAGAGGAAGGTCTTGTCATCTGCAAGTTTGCTAAGTTGCGGGACTCGTTATTTGAAACTACCTTCAATTTCCTGCTCTTTCGGCTTGCTTTACTGTAGATGAATTGTCATATTTCTATAGATACTTACATGGTTACAATATAATGGGGAAATATAGTTCTAAATGTGAGTATATACCGTTTGACTGAAACACTACTTTATCTATTTTGAAGTATGCAACGTGATAAAAAGATATACTGATATTAAAAAAGAAATATAGTGTTTTCATTCCTCTCGTTATGTATGGAGCTTCCCGGTATGTCATTGAAAATGTAAAAACTCGCTTAGCTTGGGAGCTAACTGTATTGAATCGCTTATTATTAAAGGTATATCCAATAGCAATATTCAAGTGCCTATATAAGAGTTCAGAAAGAGCTTACAATACAATTTGGAATTTCGGAGTAGACATAAGATTTAGTGTTTTCATCTTATCTCACTTGATATGGAGATAACGTCCAAACAGCTCGAACCTTCTTCTGCCACAAATTTGACATCGTATAGTAGAGCTTCCTCCAACTTTTACATTTGTTCCTATTGTTGTTCGCTAGATCGAGTTTCATTGCCTGATCAGGATAGTTTCAAGACTAAAATTTTAAATATATTTTATCTCGTTGTAAATTAATAACAAAACACATATTCTAAGTTTTGAAGCCTGACTTTATGCTGATGTCAATAAATGAGTATTTGCCGATTGTGGGAGTGGCAAACCAATTAGTTCTAAAACCAGCTATGAATTTTGTTATAACATGGGTTGGGAATTAATCAATCTCCTGGACTTAATCGAAAGAAGCATATCTTGCAAGGATTTGTGTTCTCATAGATTCCAAGTTGATCTGTTCTCAACATGTAAGTAGTGTTGTTTCAAAAGGTAGCGGGAACTTGGTTCTTTTATTATACAACAAATATTTTTATTTGATGCTTTGCGGATTCTTGGTCCGAAGTCATCTTGTATGCCAACCTTGTCTAGAATTGGGGTAAACTTTACAAATACTTCTAACTGTAATGCTATAAACTGATAAAATGAAATAAACCAAAGAAGCCGCAACTTCCTGGTCTTCTAATAGACGTGCCATGGTATATTTTTATGAATTATGACCTGATGGATTTTTAACAGAGAAACGTTGCTAAATTAGGTATTACTTAAATAAATATCTTTTTTATGAAACATGTCATTCAGTTTAGTTATCTTCCATGTATATAATGTAACAATTTTGATTCCCTATTGGACTTAATTTTAAGTTGACCCTACTCCTATTGGAGTTATCTAAAAAATTTGCCTTATTTGTCTTAATTCCGGAGAAGGTATTTTAACGGGTTTTAATAAACAAAATGGAATCTTTACAAAAATTAAAACAACCGAAAACCTGTTGCCCCACCTTTATCAGCCTATATGTGTTAATTTTTTTGAGGTTGTAAAAGTCTAGCTTCCTTTAAACTGTACATTATTAATATAAAAAATTGATAAATTCTATAAAATTAGATATCATGGTCATATTTAAATTACTAAAATCATAAATCTGAACTATTGAATGGATAAAACTATGATTATAGCACATTTATATATCTATAGTAATAATAAACAGCAAAAGTTATGTTAGCATTTGTAACATAAAGAAGAGAATATCTACTCTTTTCCATGACATAAACTGCCCATTAATGTGCAGGTCTACAGAATCTTGTGATGTTATACAGCGATATTTTAGACAGAACGACATTAGAGGTTAAAGGTAATGGAACCTGAAGGAAACGGTTGTTATTCACGTAACGTACACTGCAATAAATCTAAGGAATTGAGAGTAAACCGGAACATTTTCCTGAGTGGCGTACCACAAACTTTCCTCTAAAAATGTAACGCACGTCCTATTGTAACACATATAAACTGGCGGGATGTGCCTGGCATATTGTGGCTGGAGAGTAATGCGGTTCTCTCTGCAAAGTCTCTGTCTTCCCAAACTTGCCATATAGAGCTCAAAAATAACTTAAAAACTAGAAAACTTATGACTAGTAGATATGAAAATTTAAATTTTCAATGATTGTTTTACATGAAGATTTAAGTTAGCTATGATTGTTTTTTGGGTATATCTTTTTAATATATATTTTCAGAAAGAAATATAAGAAAACAAGAAGACTCCATTAGGCATACGTGTAGGCATTTATTTAATGATTTTGTGCAGAAGATCTGTTGCAGAATGCTTATATATTTTAACTTTAAAAGATTATTTATTTTATTAAGTATACCTTATAAGAATCAATGTGAACTTTATATTTACTCTTGTAAAAATAGGAGCAATATAACTGACTTACTGATTCACACAGCACAAATTAAACTTTTACTATCCTTATATTAAAAATTCGTGTTTTAGAATTCCACTTGCACTTTAAATTTCGAGTCCGATTGGTTTAAAGCTAGCTTTTACAAAGTTCTAGGTGTTTTCTAGAACCTGGAAGAAAACCCATTCCGTAGCGTGAGATTAATGTAGAATTAGGCTGATGATGTATCAGGCAAGCTCTCTGTGGGACATGACACTACTGCCTAAGTAATCAAACAGATCCCCCAAGAGGGTTTATTTCATAATGGTTTATACCTGAACCTTCACTGGATACAACAAAAACCGATTTGTAATTTACATCTGAACAGTCCTATGGATGGATACATAACTAACGCCAAATATATTTATTTGTCTACTACAAGCCAACAGCGAACACTTTTTAGTATGCATTATAAATATCGATAAAAAAGTATCAAGATATTGGGGTGGAAGTATGGATCGATAGGTTTCGTCTACTCTTGAGGATGAGTGTTGGCGTGAGGAAGCTACTCTAGTGTCAAAGGCTGTTGGTAGTCTCAAAATAATATATGCTGCCCAGCTTGCTTTAACTGACCAGGCTGTAATAGAGCTCACCCTTACTTCTGCGAAGGAGACATGACCGAGATACAGCCATCTATCCCTCCTCATAGAACCTTGTCAGGGGCATCCCTCTTTCCCCCCATGAATACTGAATATCCTGTCTCTTCGGATGTAAGCAAAAAAGTCTCTCAGATTCTTGTTCTAAATGAAATGATATCGGATTCTGATTTTCTCTGGCTGTTCAGGAAGTCGAATAAGCCAAGGTTGTAAAAAAGAATTTGAGAAGAAGGTGCAAACCGATGTAACTGAAGAACTCGGTTCTATACTTGGTATAATACATCATAACGTTTTTCTGTACATAGCAGCTTATTTCTTATATGCAGGTATAAGTCAAATCATTTTTTGAAAGACGTTTTTTGGAATAAACCTGATCCATTGCTCTTCTAAACAGTAACAAGTTCAATAATGGGACTATAAACTTTCATTTCCAAATGGTGTACAGAACCCTCAGAGGTTTCATGAAACGGAGATTAAAAGCAGCTTCTGATCCTGTAAATTCCTGCTCTCTCCACCTCCTGGTAGAATGGAGATAGTTGGTACTCGGAATCTGGTCGTAGAGTTTTAAATTCACAGCAGGAGATGGCACATATAGCGAGTTTGGTTTGGTGGTTGCTTTACAGAACATTTCGATTTCTTAATCATTATCTCATTGAGATCTTTTTAGCTATCGCCTGGTGTGCTAATGAAATCCTGACGTGCCGCTCGTTCCAAATGTCGTACAATAAAAAAAACTTAGTCCCGTTTGGCGTAGTAGGTACCGCACATTTAGCTGCAGATACTGTCTCTCATTATTCATCTGATGGTTATTCAGCAAACAATATAAGTGTGACCTGTGGATAATCATTGACTTTAATGCTGAAACACCAAACAGTAAACACCAAACACCCCTGATTATGCGGACGCTGCACCTAACTTTAGACAAATAGAAGGACTATAGGCAAAAGGAAAATCATTAGTTGCTGAAATTGTAATTCTTTCGAGACATTCTTTCCTCTGGCAAACTCTAAGGTACCATGGAGGTCAGGAAACGATTTCCGACCATTGGCGTTCAAATAACACGATATTAATATAATATTCAAGTAATATCATAAACTATTCATTTAATCGGATGTAAATAAATGAGTTAAAACATTTGACAATTCATAAAATCTCACTAGTGGAGTTCTTAGAAAAGAAAGCTTTTAATATTCCCAAAAATGGAATAGTGCAATTTACCTAAAATATAGATAATGTTCTTCGCACAATTCTATTAATAATCTTGTTCATATTTGAAATTAATTATCACACACATTCGTAGTTGTAATTATGTATAAACAAAAAAGTAGATGATTCATGAATCTTTTTGTAGTAAGATTTTGCACAGAAACCAAAATGTTGTTTACGCTCAAACTTGAACAAATCAATAATATTTCTCAAAATTCCAAAATGCACTAGCTTGAATGATCTAGTACATTGTCTCCTTTGATAATATAAGCCAATATCGCAATCTATTAATATTATTTTACATTACTTTATAAAAGCTTAGGTGTTGCAATCCATCATTTTCGATCAATACCGGCTCTGGAAATCTGTACACTGCGTTGTGGTGTATAGAAATAAATAACGATGCGGTACGGTCACTTGAACAACTATGAAATATCGATTAGTATGGTTAACTCTAACAGATGAAACCATTCGTGCAATAAAACTTTACATTTATTTGTTATTGGTTTATTTTACTCGTACAAGATCGTAACAAAACTAAAGTAACTGATAAATACAGAAATGGTCCCCCAATCTAGTAGGCATATTTAAAAAATTACAAAATCTAACAACGGTTTTTGTAAGTACTTCCTCTACTATATATTATTATTTTTGGTTAGTTATAAAAGTATAGGTGAATGATTTCATCAAATGGGTTGGAAAGCAAAATCTCAAGTGGAACATTTCAACAATTGGTTGCATCGATATGAGGAGCAAAACAAAAAAAATACTGTATTAGTATCACTAAACCAACCTGTGGAGGAAAGTAAAAAAACATAGCTGAAAAAATT